>NW_026623433.1:1300436-1360811 GCF_030028575.1 Malurus melanocephalus
ACGTGCCCACAGTGGGTGCTGGTCAGCAGTGACCACTCAGCCTCTGGTACAACTCCTCAAACACAGTTTGTATCAGGTGAGGATGCCTGGCTGCCCATCAGCTCCTAAAAACACACCCAGCCCAWGATCTGTAGTGACCCCAGCTCAGGGCAGAGCTCAGTGTCCCCACCAGGTCCTGTTTGCTGCATCCCCCAGGGCAGCAGCTCTGACTGCGCCTCTGGAGCTGCCCGGGGAGCTCAGCCACAGATTGGTCCTGGCTTTCCATTTAAAGCAGCCTCCAGCCCTCCTGTGCTGGCGAGGAGGCAGCGGGAAGGGAGATGCACTGATGAGAAATGCGGGGGCCCAGAATTCATTTTTCAAAGATGGCAGCAAAGCYGGTGATTTATCTGCTGTCACCGCGGTCCGAGCAAACCTTCCCCACCAGGTGAGCGATGCAGGAAAGGTAACTCAGCAAACACAAAACATAACGAAGCCCTGTCAGGCTTCCTCACCGAGAGATAACTTTTATTTTGAGCTCTGAAAGTAATTTACAGCGCTGACTTGAGGAAAGGAATGAACTCTCTCCCACGCGGTCTCTGGGATCTCTTTGCCAGCTTCCTGCGCTCTTGGCCTCATGCATTCCCCTCAGTTTTCCCTCTGTCATCCCTGATTTATTACCTTCAGAGCAGGATCTTCATCCCCAGGGCTCAGCAGCTCTGAACTGGCTAAGAGAGACCTTTGGTGTCATTGGGACAGACCCATTGTCTGAGACAGCMTTACTGTTTTTGGAAGTTTTGGGTCCCTTGAGGCCCTTATCCATCCTTTAGGCAGATTTCTCAAGGGCTGGCTGGCCACAAATGTGYCCAGCAGATGTTTTAGCTCTTTTASAAAAKTTGTGTGCTGTGGAAGCCACCTGTCCCTCCCTTCATCCTTTTGGGAACCACGGGATATTCCAGCCAGCACTGCCAGCAGCAACCGCGCTTCACCTCCCGTCTGTGTGGGGCAGCCACAGCCCTGCCCTGAGCCAGGGAGCTGGGAAAGGCTTCCAGGAGCTGGGAAAGGATTCCAGGAACTGGGAAAGGCTTCCAGGAGGTGGGAAAGGCTTCCAGTCGATGGAAAAGGCTTCCAGGCAATGGGAAAGGCTTCCAGGAGATAGGAAAGGCTTCCAGGAGATGGGAAAGGCTTCCAGAAGATGGGAAAGGCTTCCAGGAGATGGGAAAGGCTTCCATGAGGTGGGAAAGGCTTCCAGGAGCTGTGAAAGGATTCCAGGAAATGGGAAAGGCTTCCCAGGAGATGGGAAAGGCTTCCAGGAGCTGGGAAAGGCTTTTAGGACATGGGAAAGCAGCACAGCCAGGGCACAGAGAGGAGACACTGTCTTCACAAACCAGAGGGGTTTGAGTGGTTGTGAAGCCAAGGCTTGAAAAGGATGCCCATGGAGGTGGGAGAGGATCCACAGCTCATATGTGCAGAGAGGTCCAACCTTTTGGGAGACAGGAATACACCTGGGCGTTGTTGGATCTGCAGGATTTGTGCTAATGGCAGGCTCAGCACAGCCTTTTCCCCCTCTCCCCATGGTCCTTCCTGCAGCACAAAAGCTTTTTGCAAGGCATTCCCAGGAATGGCGTGTCCAGGAGGTGAGGAGAGGAGAGCCCGGCTGGGTGGGGGCTGGCACATCTAACACACAGCCCCGGCCAGAAGGGAGGTCTGAGGTGTGACTGTGTTCTTGTGGAGTTGTAGGAACAATGCAGAGATCCAGGGTGTTTGCAGGTCACAGCCAGTGTAAGGGAGTTCCATATTAAAGGGCTTTTTCWGTTGTTCCCTGCTGCTGGAATTAGGGTCTGAGCCTCAGAAATCCCAAATGGTGTTTCCTGTGGGCTGCATCTGCTCTGCCTTGAGAGGCCACGGTGTCTCCATCTCCAGAGACATTTMAAACCCACCTGGATGTGTTCCTGTGCCACCTGCTCTCTGTGACTCTGCCTCAGCAGGGACATTGGGCTCTGGGATGATCTCCAGAGGTCCCTTCCAACCCCAGTTGCTTTGAGATTCTGCGATTCCCAGAGCACTGCAGATAGACCACCCGAGTGTTTTGCTGGGAAATAAATTAAAACTCTGCGCTGCCTCAGACAAAACCCGGGGTCTTTGCTCCCATGTTGTTCCTGTTTTCTAATAAAGGTGCAAAGAAACTTCTCTGCCTCTGGGGTCACTSTTGGTGCACCGAGATCACTCGCTCTCCAGGCAGATTGGGAGGGAGCTGCACGAGCTGGGGCTGCCGTCCTCRCTGGGTCATCCCTGGTCAACAGCTTAGCTGGGAAATCAATCAGAAAGCTCAAGATGCTGTCAAATAGGGCTGGTAATTCCCTCTGTTGTACCCAGCAAATAAAGGGAGTTTTTATACATCCATSTTGGGCTTTTTCAACCAAAATTGAGAAAGTAATCATCTGCCTGTGTATTGCGTGAAGGAAACTTCCAGAAGCTTGAAGGTGCTCCTTATGCTGCTCAAATTTTAGATTATTTTAACCACAGTGCTGTTCCCTCAATCCCTTTTTTGGGTTGGTTTTTTTTTTTGGGTGGTGTTGGATGGCTGAGTCGCTCTTGACCTCCTGCCTCGGATTCTCACGGTTTGTTACTGCTCGTCGTTAAAGAGCCGCTGTGCTCTACACCAGAATCGATGCAGTTCAGGCCCAGGGAAATGAATCCTGTAGCCAGTCAATTCTAATCACTTTGGGACCCTTCTGAGTGCAAAGAAGTTCTATAAATGCAGGCAGGACAGTGAGATGCATGGGCTCTTTCCAGGGACCCAACCGGTGTGGATAGTTATTGCTGTTGAAAACCTTCCACCTGAGGCTTGGCTTCATTATCAAAATTATTTCCGGAATTCCCCAAGACCTCCTTTCTTCCTTCTCAGTGGCAGCACAACCTGGGGTCGGGCTGGCCTGTTCTAATGCCACAAATCTGGTTATTTCATTTAATTAATCTACTGAGATGTGCCTGTGGAAAACAAGACCTTGTACACCCTATGTGCCTGGATTTCATGGAAATTACAGTTTTGCATCCCGATTCTCTCTATTTTCCTCTTTTCTCCTTATCTTGAGTGCAAAGCCTGCACTGCAGTTTGGGTTCCCAAAGCTGATTTTGGGTCTTTATTGCCCAACTCAGCCAAAAATCTGGAACATCCCCACAATTCCCTATTACCTTTGACATAAAGGGTCTGGAGTGGCAGGATGAGGGGGAATGGCTTTAAGAAGAAAAAGGGATGGATGGGATTTTGGGGAGAAATTCTTCCCTGTGAGGGTGGGGAGGCCCTGGCACAGGGTGCCCAGAGAAGCTGTGGCTGCCCCTGGATCCCTGGAATGTCCAAGGCCAGGGTGGACATTGGGGCTGGGAGCACCCTGGGACAGTGGAAGGTGTCCCTGCCCATGGCAGGGGGTGGAATGAGATGGGCTTGAAGGTTTCTTCCAATCCAAACCCTTCTGGGATTCTGTGCTGGAGTCTGTGAGGTACCTGTTAATTTATTAACGCTCCACTCACTTTTATTAATGCTCCTAATGTGCCAGTGACAGAGGCAGGATTCTGGGAGAGGGGATTGCTTTTATCTAAAGGAAAGGTGATATTTTACTCTGAAAAGCTACACAAACTGGCATGAGACTCGCGATAAATCATGAGCTCAGCATCACCCGGCTACAATGGAAATTAATGGGAGTTGCAAGGCAAAATTCCCCATCATCTCCCGCAAATCTCGAATGGAGTTTGTGTTGGTTGTGTGCAGCCCGCGCTCCCACCCTCGTTCTTCATGGGAAAAGGGCCCTCCAGCAGCCTGTAAAGTTTATGACATGATGGAACCAACCGGAGCTAAACTGTGAGCTTTTTGTCACCGCCGAACGCCACCACTGCGGGGCTCGGTGGGGCTGTCGGCTGCGCCAGGGAAGCAGAGGAAAAGCAGCCGAGCCTTCAGTCACTCACAAAATATGCAGAGCTGGTTCTGAGTGAGGCAATAACCTTGGAGTTGCTCTCCCGACTCTAATAACCCAAATGTTGGAGGCACTGGGTTGTAGCTCATCGGGAACGGAGCTCCTCCAGCTCGGCGTGCTCACCCCCGCGCCGCAGCGCCGCACTTGGGGAAGGTCCTTAATGAAGCATTAATTCATCCAGCACTGCCTGCTGAGCCCGCTGCTCGCACAGGAGGCCACATGGCATGTCTCTGCCCTGCTGGAGGGACTTCTCTTGCTTTTCCTTTTCCTTCTTTTTGTTTCCCTTGCAGGGAAGCACCATCTTTGCAGGTAACAATCAAGCGCAGGTGGCAAATCACCAGATCCTGCCATGCCCGYGGCTGCTGTAAACAATTTAAGGTGTCAGTTCTGTGAAAGTGCCTGTAATGAACCATCYCCTCGTTACCTGCAAGGAACACAATGTGGGAGGCTCCTCTCCCTGGCACGCGTGTGCACTCCCTCTTCTTATCCCACAGTGGCATTGGGGCTTTTAAAACCTCTTTGATTTCTTCTTTCTGAATGAAGCTTCTGCTCAGATTTCCTAAAACCTGAAGAGGACATAAAGGATCTTAACCCAGAAGCAGCAGATCTCAAAGGCCATGGAGATATTTTCCTATTTATCGTATTTTCCTGTGGGCTTTTTGGACTCTGGTGATACTGACAGACGAAGGAAAGGCCAAGCAAAAAGAGCTACAAACACACTGAAGAGAAGGAGTGACAGAATCATTAAATGCTGSAATSGTTTTGGTTGGAAGGGACCTTAAGGATCATCTCATTTCATCTCTGGCWCAGTCAGGTAMACCTYCCACYRTCCCAGGTCACTCTAAGTYCCATCSAGCCTGGCCTTGGACACTCCAGGGATCCAGGGGCAGCCACAGCTTCTCTGGGCACCCTGTGCCAGGGCYTCYCCMCTCTCCCAGGGAAAAATYCCTTCYCAATATCCCATCCATCCCTGYCCTCTGGCAGTGGGAAGCCATTCCCCMTTGTCCTGTCACTTCCAGGCCCTTAGGAACAGCCTCCCTCCTTTTTTCTTGTTGGTTGTTTCAGGCTGTGGGTGGCTACAGTGAGGTCACTCCAGAGCCTTCTCCTCTCCAGGCTGAACCCCCACTCTCCCAGCCTGGYCCCAGAGCAGAGGGGCTCCAGCCCTTGSATCATCTCCRTGGCCTCCTCTGGACTCTCTCCAGCAGCTCCAGGTCCTTCCTGGGCTGGGACCCCGAGCTGGGGCAGCTCTGCAGGTGGAGTCTCCCCTGAGTGGGGCAGAATCCCCCCCTCCCCTGCTGCCCACACTGGGGGCTCAGCCCAGCACAGGGGGGCTCTGGGCCAGGGCATGTCCAGCTCTCACCCACAGCACCCCAAGGGCTTCTCCCCAGAGCTGCTCTCCTTCCCTTCATCCCCAGCCTGGATTGATCCTGGGGTTGCCCTGACCACATGCAGCACTTGCCCTTGGCCTTCTTACACCTCATGACATTCCCCAAGGCTACAGCTCAAGACTTTCCAGGTCAGGATGGGGATGAGGGTCTTGGCATCTGCTCTGCTCAGTTTCTGTTACCAAAACCAGCTTGGAGGGGAACCAATTTTCTCTTTCTGGGGTTTCTTTTCCCATCTCTCCTCTGCGAGGACACTGTGTACATGTGGTGGAGATCCATGAGTAAACGGCAGCATATGGGATTAGGATTTTTCCCTTTAATAATGGTTGAGCTGATAGCAGATTTTGTTCTCTTTTTTTCCCTCACCCACAGAAAGTAAGTTGGGTTTTTTTTAGCATGGGATCTTCAGCAGGAGCTGTCTGTTTTCCATCAAACATTTGAGCATAGCAAAGGAAGAACATATTGCTAATTTTGGCCAAAATTTGATGGCTTGTTTTTAACCGAGAGCTCCTTGCTCTTCATGACCCACCAGCTTGGTGCATAAAAAGGGGATGTGGTGAAATCCTCAGTGCCTCCTTTGTGTTCTGCTGTGCTTTCTCCTGGAAGTGAATTTCCCAGTTAGCTGTAAACCTCCGCTCCTGTTCCCCTCCATGAATTACCCGGTGCTCTTCCAGYGCCTCGTGGCAGAGCACAGACAGTGAATAGGCACTGTCACGAAACACTCCAGAGCTGTAATTAATAGCTCAACCTGCAGAAAGAGCTTAAATTTAGAGCTGCAGACTCTTGTGATGCTCTGCCTGSAGCAGGGACTTCTCGCCGTGGCTGCCGGGTGACCTGTGCTGTGTTTTGCTTGGCTTTGCTTCAGGGTACAGATCAGTGTTTGTGCCAGCTCAGTGTCAGAGAACAGCAAGGAATCCTATTCAGATTCAAGGAATACAAGAACTTTGAGAGGAGCAGCCAGGAAATTTGTTGACGTGATTCCAGGGTGGAAGTTAGGAGGATGAGGGGATGCAGGGACACAGGAGGAGCTTTTGCATTATTCTCTTGGGAAAACGGACAGTTTTTCCTAAAAGCTGGGAAGGGGCCATGCTGGGAAGTGGCTGTAGCTTCATCARACACAGCTGTGTTTGGTGAGGGATGTGACATGTCACCTGTGCCAGCCTCAGCCCAGCCCATGTCCCCGCAGAGGGAGGAGCTGTCCCTGCTTCTGGCTCMGGCTTTYGCRSCRTGAGAGCRGCAAGGAGATAAAAATGCCCCCTGKTTTTTTGGGAGGTGGCATGTGGAGCCCAGAGACCCATTCCCAATAAATCCCAGCACTGGGAGCTGGCTGGAGCTGGCTGTCCCCTCCCTACGCTCTGCATTGGCCCCATCCCCATTATCTGCTCAATCCTGAATAACATAGCAAACATTCATGTGGGAAAATAATCCTTTCACCGGGCCAGCTGAGAAAAACAGCTATAATTAAAAACAATGATGCACTGGGTTTCGAGCAATGGTCTTTATTTCCCGTCAGGCTGCCAAAGACCAGGCCAATTAATCTGTTACAGGTGGGAGTTTATTTTAATATCRTGTTGAAAGTCAACCAGGCTGTTTGGCTTCGCTTTCCACCATCTGACTCGGTCCTCGTGCCCTCTTGCCTTCATTAGTGGGAGACAGTAAAGAAAATTACAGTCTATCCCACTCAAGGCAGCTGTGCAGGGAGGGTTTTTGAAAAGACAGAAGTAAATACCAGTGACCTGGCAATTACTGGAGCATTGTTTATTCCAGTGCTAAATGCAGAAGCCACAAACCTGTTAAACTGTAGGAACATGGAAACCCATTATAAGGAAGATTAAAGCAGCCAGCCTTTGAAATAAGAGTTTGTTTTGTTTCAAGGTGATGCACACAGGATTGTTTCTTCCTTCTCGAAGCTTTCAACTCTCCTCTCTGTAGTACCACACGTAATTCACGTGGAGGAATGCGGATGCTTGATCTGGGGAGGGACATTCCCAGACAATTAGCTTAAAATAACCTTCCCTGGCTGCACCCTCGGGTTGGAATACACTGAACTGAATAATATTACCCAGTTTTACAAAGCAATTCATTAGTGGCAAACACAGGGCAGTGGTGGGTCTGGTGGCCAGGAGAGATGGACCGAGGAGCAGGGTCGTGTTTGCCTCTGAAATTTCCTTCGGCTGCGGGAGAGGGAGGTGAATCTTGGAAAACAATGAAGCGGAATTTATTCTGACTTAAGTACCTTTTTAATGCTCAAATGCATGAATTATCTTCCCGTTAATTGGGGGATTTGAAATATCAGTGAGCATATGCACAGCCTTACCTCGGCTATTGCCTGGGAAAGGGTAAAGGCAGAAAGGTCCTTGCAGGGAGATGGGGGATGCAGGAATGGGGGCAGCCAGGGATGCCATGGCAGGGTGCTGCAGTGGGCAGCAGTGCTCKTGCTCTCGGCCTCCCCAGAGTCTCTGCACCAGGCTGGGGACCTCTGGGGCCAGGGAAATGCCTTGGAAAAGTCACCCCTTCTTCCAGGGCTGCGAATGCGGTGAGGTGGGCGAGCAGGAGCCCTGCTGTCTCCTGCCAGCTCTGCAGAGGGAAGCTCCGGCTCTGGCAGCATAACTGCAAGGAGAGCTCAGCTGCAGGTTTGGGGGAGCTCRTTTCTGAGAGGGAGAAGCAGCGTTTGTCTCACCCTTTCCTTACCTTTGTGCAGAAAGCCTTTCATTCCAGCTCCTGCTATGGCTTTGTTGCTTTGTGTGCTGGGAGGAAAGGGAGACCTGGGTCCCTCCCTGTGCATCCTCCTCACAAAGCCCTGCTCCTCCTTCCCACCAAAGGAGCTGGTTCCTGTGGCCAGAGCTGATCATCTCCCTCTGTTCCCTTTGCTGTGGATGTGCAGCACTCCTGCCTTTCCCTGATCTGGAGACAGCCCGGGAGCGTTTCCCCATCCACTCCACTTTCATTACTCGATTTATCTGTTCGGTGGTTGCAGTGAGAATTAGTTATTAGCAGTGCCCTAATCCTCAGTAGCTCACTTGATTTGACTGGAGTCAGGGCCAGATTTTAATCTTGGTTGTAGTGGTGTAAATCCTCAGTCGGCTTCAGCAGAGTCGATCCAGGCTTTGTAACAGCCGCAACAAGATAAGAGTCCTCTGAGTCCCTTCCTCCACCCGGGCCCTTGGAGAGACTGAGTCAATATCTACCCCCACCCTCATAAATCTGTATGAACTTGGCCAGTGTTCCCCTAGGGAATGCAAATCTAGACGGGATTTTTTTTCCCCCTCTTTCCTTTCAACGGGGCTATCTCAGAAAAATATAAATCTAAGTGTTAATTTGAGCTGCCAGCCCAGAGGGTCATAAAATCAGGGCAAATGGTCCTGACGTGCTGTGTTAACTGGGAGCACTCCCCAAAAGATAGGAGGAGCTGAGGCTGGATGGAGGAAACAGCTGGCAGCACTGATAAGGCTCTGCTGGAGCCAGGGGTGTGCAGATGCATCTGCTGCTGCTGAGGCTGGCTGGAGCTGGAGCTAAAATGCTGCTTGAATCAGCAGGAGGGACGCTTGGATGGGCTCTTCATGCAGGAATCTGCCAGTGGGACATGGATGTGTCACAGGAGAGGTGTGGGGAGCAGGATGGCACCTCCGGGTGTGGTGGCTCTCCAAGGGAAATGCTCCCAAGGTATGCTGGAGCCTGGAGCGGGATGCTCACAGAGCACCTGGTCCCTCCTGGCAGAGAGGCATCCACCAGACAGACAGATCCTTGGCTCATCATTCAGCAGTAATAAATTTCCATCCTGGAAGTCCCAGCAAAGAGCAGGATGCCTTGGAGAAGAGCTGGTGGGCAGCTCATGGAGCAGGGARGAGAAAACACCACTGACACCCAAGGCTTCCTGCCTTGGTTTGAAAGACCGGTGTCAGTCAAGGAAGGTGGGAACCTTCCTTGGATGGAGAACACAACCTGACACACTCTTGAGCAGGGTGGGGGCTGCAGTCCCGTTGGGGTGAGGGGTGTGGTCTGGTGGAAATGGTGAAGTTCAGTGTTAAATGGTAGCTGCAGCCTTGTTGGAGCGATGGATGTTCAATGTTCAGTGTTCAGTGGTGGCTACAGCCCCGTTGCAGTGATGGATGTGCCCTGGGTCAATGTTCAATGTTCAATGGTGGTGCAGCCCCGTTGCAGTGATGGATGTGCTCTGGGTCAATGTTCAATGTTCAATGGTGGTGCAGCCCCGTTGCAGTGATGGATGTGCCCTGGGTCAATGTTCAGTGTTCACTGCAGCCCCGTTGCAGTGATGGATGTGCTCTGGTTCAATGTTCAATTGTGCTGCAGCCCCGTTGCAGTGATGGATGTGCTCTCATCCAAGCGCTGATCCTGCATACAGGTTGGGTCCATTTCTGGAGGTGCAGGGGTGGTTCTCAAGCTCCTCTCCTCTGGGAGTCCAGTGGAAGAAGTGTCCCAGTGTTCCAGAGTCTCAATTTATGTGCCAGTAGGGATGTCCAGGATGTTCCTCCTCTCTGGGTGGGGCATCTCCCAATGGGATGATGGAATTCCATGGGTCATTCCCAGAGCGCTGGATGGCCCATGAGCAGAGATGGCCCCTGAGGGTGTTATCAGGGCTGGGTCATGCTGGAGATAAAGAGCTCTGCCCCACCTGGTTTAACAGCTCATGGAGATGGTAACAGAATACAGACTTTTGGTTACACCTTCCATGGAACCTAAGACGCTTCCTCAGATGGTCCTTCCAGTGAACCACTGCTGCCCTAAAACCCATGACAACCCTGATCAGCTCCATTATCCAGTGCTGCCATCCACATTTGGATTTAATGCCACAGCAGGAGCATTATGTCCAGGGAGTACACTGAAAAGGACCTTGGTTTGTTCATTAAATATCCCATTTCTCCCCGAATCRCCAGCTGACAGAGCCCTTGGAAGGTTAAGCGCTTGCGTCCCGGTTCATATTTCCTTGCTCCTTATAAAAAAATCACCCAATTCATTCAAGTCATGGATTTTTCTGCAGCTGAAGCAGTTTCCCGGAGGAAGTTGTCATGCAGGCTCACAGTTATGGAAATGCCAGAGTTATTTCTGACACCAGTAAATAATAGTTCTCTATGCACTGACACTGTTTTCTTACCTTACCAGGCTGGGGCTCGAGCCGTGATTTAGATGTTTGCAGCTGATTAGCATTTTTGGGACTGTGGTAAGCAATTTGTGCAGTGTGTTTCAATCTTATTTTATGCACAGGAAGGAGGGAAAAAAGTGATTAGTGCTCTTTGGAAAGAAATGTCTTCTAAATTGCTCTGATCAAGGTAAATCAAGACATCCCCTGGAATGATCCTGGAGTCGGTCGTGCCTGAAGCTCTCCGCTCACAGGAGAATTAAGACCTTGTGATTTTGTTTGTTTGTTGGGTGAGGGATTTTTTGTTCCACTTTTGCCAGGGAAAGATCTTTCTCCTGCAAAATCTCTTACCCTGAACCAGGGAAAATAGGATCTGGCCTCTTGCATGGGGAGATTTCAGTGCATGGAGAGGACTGAAGAAAGGCTTGGGGGAAGCGATCATGTCTCTGCCGTGTTCAGATTAAACACAACCCTGGGCAGAGAAGCTTTGCACGGGAATGGACGGCCCAGGTGAGGGACAGGACCAAAGAGCTGGGAAGCTTGTGCTGTTTTTTGGATCGTTTTGCCACTGGCTGCCCTTTTATGCTACATTTAACCCCAGCATGGGGATGGTTGCACAGAGCAGTAAGTTTGTCTCCAAGCCTATCTGACAGGACTTCTACACTTTTGACTTGTKCTTAAGGGCCTGCAGTGATAGAGACTGTGCAAAGCTGTATTTTTATTTTATTTCTGTTTCAGGAATTTCTTCACTTTTCCTTGTTGCAATTTAAGCTCATTATTTTTTATCCAATCTTCTATGGACACAGAGAGGAGCTTCCCCCCATTCCTGCCACTGATTGTTTCTGTGTTGGGAGATTATTCCTGTGGTTCTCCTCACTCATCTCTTGTGAAGACAAAACAGCCCCTGGTGGCTCAGTCAGTTCTCCTGGGAAGTTTTCCTGTCCCTGCTGCCACCTGGACTCTCATCCCAGTCCCTTCCATGAGCGATGCTGCAGCTGAGTTGGAGCTGAGCAGAGTGCAGAGATTCTGTGAGTGTCCTGCAGCTGCTGCTGGGCTCTGGGCAAGGAAAAAGCCGAGTGTTCATGGCAGGGACAGATACACTGAATCTATTTCTAGCTTGAACTGGGAAACATTCCATTTCCAGGAGATGGTTGTGAGATTCCACAGGCATGGTCCTGGGGTGCCTTGAGAGGAGCTCTTTGTGTGGGCAGGGAGTGACAGGACAAGGGGAATTGTTTCACTCTGACAGGGGCAGGGATGGATGGGATATTGGGAAGGAATTGTTCCCTGGGAGGGTGGGCAGGCCCTGGCACAGGGTGCCCAGAGAAGCTGTGGCTGCCCCTGGATCCCTGGAGTGTCCAAGGCCAGGCTGGACATTGAGGCTTGGAGCAGCCTGGGACAGTGGGAGGTGTCCCTGCCCATGGAGGGAGTGACACTGGAGGAGCTTTAAGGTCCCTTCCAACCAAAACCATTCCAGGATTCTGTGATTCCCTGACACATCCAGCCCTCTCCTCTCACAGGCTGAGTTTGCAGAGGTACCAGAGTTGGGGCTGCAGCTGATTCCTGTCTTTGCTGGCATATTCCAGCACTGCCCCCTTGTCCCAGCTCAAACACTCCCACAGCTCCTGGCTGAAATTCATCCCCGTGGCACGATCAGCCCAGCTGGAGCAGCTCACAAGCCTCACTGTCCTGCTGCAATTAAAGGACAGYGTGGTAATTAATGCCAGGACTTCTGCACCCTCGGGCTGTTCGAACCTGCTGAGAGATGGGGATGCAAAATGAACTCGGAGCTGTGGCTTGGGCTCCTCTCTGGCTCCAGGAGGCTCCTCTCCAGCTGGGAAGGAGGAGCTCAGTTCCCGTGGTTTGAGATGAGAGCTATTCCTGTGACCTGGCTGTCCTGTGARGCTCAGCTCCATCATCTGCCTCCCTCAAAGGACCCCCACCAGCTTTGGGGTTCATTTTTGAGTTCCCCTGCTCTGTCCCTGAGGCAGTGGAGCTGTGGCTGCCACAGGGGCTCYGTGCCCAGCGCCCCTCTGTAATTATCTCCAATCCGGCTGCTCATTTCCAGCAGAACTTTAAACATTGCTCCCTTTTATGTAGCACGGCTTTTTAATTTCCCTCCCTAACAGAAGCAATTGTTTATGTTGTAAATGCCACATTAGGCCCTGTGAAATGGAGATGGAATTGATTTTCATTTCAGASATTTCACAGCTTTGCCCCAGAACTTTTCTGCTTGATTGCCGGTGCTCGGGGAGGCGCAGGGCTCYGGGAGCCGGGAATGGCGTGTGCGGTGTGGGATGTGCAAACACGAGAGGCTTCCTCCAAATGTAGGTCATGGAATGGTCTGGGTGGAAAGGGACCTTAAAACTCATCTCATTCCACCCCCTGCCATGGGCAGGGACACGTTTTACTGTCCCAGAGTGCTTCATGCCCTGTCCAGCCTGGCCTTGGACACTGCCAGGGATCCAGGGACAGCCACAGCTGCTCTGGGCACCCTGTGCCAGGGCCTCCCCACCCTCCCTGGAAAACAATTTCTCCCCAAAATCCAATCTAAATCCACTCTCTTTCAGTTTGAAGCCATTCCCCTTGTCCTGTCACTGCAGSTCCTGATGAGATCCCCCTGCTCACCCGCTTCATTCCAGCACTGTCACAGCTTCCATGACTCAGCCAAGGAGCTGCCTGGTGATATCTTTATTCTTGAGAGGAATGCTTGGACTGACCTCTCTCTTCCCCACCCTGACAGTGAGGATGAGGTGAGCCCAAGCCAGCCYATCCACCAGCTCCTGGCATGGACCAATGCCTTGCTCCTGGCTGTTCCGTGTTCTAGTGGGGCAAGGCTGAAAGGGGATACTCCTTTTTTAGGTGGGGATGTGATCCAAGAAAACTCCATTTTTCCTCACCCATGCTTGCAGGATGAGGACAAGCTCTGAGGAAGAGGAAGCTCTGTGTGTCACCTTCCTGCTGAGAGCAGGTGGGGTCATCATTCCCCACAGGTCAGCTCCTGTCACCCAGGCTGTGAGCACACCTYRGAGAATGCCTGGGGAAGGGAAAATCCCCCACACAGGGAGCAGCAGGATTTCTACCCAATTCACAGGGCTGCAAGGACACAATCCCTGTCCGATCTTAACCCAGGAAGTGGGAGTTGGGGAGGTCAGGGGTGCTTTTTGGGAAGCTCCTCTCAGCTGTCACAGCTCCTTCTAATGAAACACTCATGTTTAATCACCCTGATCCTGACGGGTCCCAGGCAGGAGGGAGCCCTCAACGATATCCCAGTGAATCACCCCACAATCCAAAGGCGGAAATATGTTTACATCCCTCATTTCTAAAGGAATGGGACAGAAAGAACGCACTCATAAATAATGAGGCCTGAGCACAGAAGTTCATAAACATCAGGGCCTGTTGAACCATTGGCTGCCAATAATTCATTATTTTATGGAGAGCAGAGAGAAAAAATGCAGCATTCTCCTCCCTATCACCTTATAAATGAATTAAAAGAAGCTGCACAATAATCCATCCTCTTCCCAAAATGCATTTTTGGAGCASACTTCCTCAATTCCCATGTAAACATAAACTCCCCTCTGGCACTGGAGCAGGATCYGCCGATGTGAGCGCAGAAGGGAGGCACGAGGATCCAAGGAAATGGCATGAAGACAATTTGCTTGGACCGGGGAGAAAGATGCACTCTGACAAGGATAGATGGAATGAGGTTGTTGCCAGAGAAAATCTCAAGGAATTTCGAGCCAAGTTGGGGGGAGCCTTGCATGCAGCGAGCATGCAAATCTCCTTGTGTTTTTTRGTTTTGAAGTAGTAGCAGAGCAGGGGAGGGGAGGGAGTGGGTTAGAAAAATCCAAAGAAGCTTTGTCAAGTCTGACATTCCCTTTGCATCCAAAAGTGGGTATTGATTTTCCACCCGTGACTGCTATAAATGAGAATTTCTGTGTCGCGGCTCAGGCCCGCGCTCCTCCTGTTCCTTATCTCTTTAAATATGATTACCTGCACTTCACGGCTTCACGGGCAAAATCCTAATGAACTTTGCCAGCCCAGGCAGCCCCGCGTGGCCGGCGCCTTCGCGTGCGTGAGCGAATGACTTCCACCRCTTCCTCCTGCTCTGTCTCCGGGCTACAGGTTTATTGACTTTCCGCTAATTTTCTTGTCAGGATAATTCTCCCAATCAAGATTTAAAACAAACTGGGAGGTTACTAAAGTGCTGGTGGTTCAAGTCCTAAAGCCTTTTGTTTTGATTGAGAGACCTCTGAGTGTTTGTGTTCTGGGGGGAGCAGGCGAGGGAAGAGGGTGGGGTTGATTTTAGTGCTTGATTTTGGTCTGGTACAAAGCTTTTTGTGGAGGGAGCGGGTTGTTTGTTTAGAGCAAATCCCTTCTTCCACGCCAACATCTGCTGCTCTGTRTTTGCTCGCAGGGGAAACTGTAAAAAAAAAAAAAATAGAAAAAGAAAGAAAGAAATAGATTATTCCCACTGCATCAACCTACAGGCGTCTGCTGGCTGCAATTTTCTTCAATTTCTCGCCGTGAAAAGCAAGAGCGTTCATTTTGTAAGTGCTGCTTTTGTGTGTGACCTATATTTTGAAAACTGATGGGGTCACCACCTCCCTCCTCCCAACCTGTTGAACCAAAGAGTCTCTGAGATCTGTCCTAGATTGTATTTATCTCGGAGATTATTTAAAAAGCAAGGTAGCTATTACTAATAAGACGGTGTTGTTCTGGTAAGGTTTGATTTTTGCTTTTTTTTCCCCGTCCCCTTTACTCTCCTTTGGAAATGAAAATCCCAGCCTGGCTCCACCTGACCAGGAAAGCACTTCCCTTCCCGCCTCCATCCTTCAGAGCTGATTTAAAAAGCGCGTAATCTTCCCCCGCTCACCATCTCCCGACCCTCTTTGATTTCCCTCCCCGCGGGTCGCCGTTCCGCCGGCTGGCRGGAGCAGGGAGATGTCGGGGGCTGTCAGGTAGTGGTGCAGACATCCCATTTGTGCATATGGATACACACATTTCAGCACTCTGCCGGCTCAACGACACGTGTCGTTCCCGTCGGATTGGCGCTCGGAACCGGCGCAGGCAGAGCCAGGTGATCCTGGATCCATCTGTGTTCAGCACRTCCTTTGCTCTTTATCGACTTTAGGGTCTTTATTTTTTCCCTGTCAGAAGTTCCTTTTTTTTTCTTTCCTTCTTCTTCCCCTTTAATCTCACTTTCTATTAAAAGTCTTCCCAGAGCTAATGTAATAAATTTAGATCCAAAGCCAGATGCATAGCAAAACTTTTGGCAGAGAATACTCTATCAGAAGACATTGCAAATGAAATATGCTTCCCCTTGGGGATTATTCTACAGTTTAATTTAATTTGATATTTCAAATTAAATTAATTCAAATGGTTATGCAGTTTCCAGGGAAAACAGACTTCATTTATGATGTTCTGCCACCAAATTGTTTTGCTCCTATCATATATCTTATATTGTTAACTGGGAATGATAAGTAGTGACAACGTAGGATTTTTTCATGCCCTTTGTTTTGCAATTCCCATCCTAAAGGGAAGAGAAACATCTCCTTGTGCAGGGGATTCTCTGTGGGGTTATTCCAGCATTTCCACTGAAACCTCATTGTGGATGAAAATTAGATTTTCATCAAAATGTGGYTTAAAAAAGGATAGTGTTTGCTTTGAGAAGGTTTCAGGTTTGTGGGATTCCTGCTTCTTGCCTGGTTTCAATTTACAGAAGGAAAAATAATGGTTCTTTGTTTGGGATTGKGTTTTGATCTACCAAGCTTTATGGCACGGGGAGGAAGGACGTCAGGAAATAAGTCTGAGCTGCTTTTCTGGATTATTCTTTTGGTATGGGATTGGTTAAGACGCTCTTTGGGATTCAAAAGCAGTGGGGACAGGAAGGTGAGGGAGCTGATTCTGCCCCTCTGYCCCTCTCAGGTGAGACCCCCACCTGCAGAGCTGCCCTCATTTCTGGAGATCCCAGACCAGGATGGACATGGAGCTGCTGGAGCAAGTCCAGAGGATGGGAAATGATTACAGGGATGGAGCAGCTCTTGCTGTGAGGAAAGGCTGGGAAATTTGGCATTGTTCAGCCTGGAGAAGAGAAGACTCCAGGACCTGAAGGGATCATGAAAGAGAGCTGGAGAGGGACTTGGGACAAGGGATGGATGGGATATTGAGAAGGAATTTGGAGGGTGGGSAGGCCCTGGCACAGGGTGCCCAGAAAATCTGTGGCTGCCCCTGGATCCCTGGCAGTGTCCAAAGCCAGGCTGGACATTGGGGCTTGGAGGACCCTGGGATGGTGGGAGGTGTAAAAAAGAATTTTAAGGTCTATTCTAACCCAGGCAAGTTTCTGACTCTTGGTTTTTCAGCAAGAAGTWATTTTCTTTAATCAGGGTCAAGCTGGGGAAATTTCTGCGCTTTCCAATCAGATACAGCTTCACCACAGGCAGAACTGAGGGGGTTGTATTGAGGGGTTTGTGTGGGATTTGAGGGGATCCATTCCCTTTCATCCTCCATCAGCAGGGGGAACTTTCTGAAACCAACCCAAACCCCAAACCTGGATCATTCTGCCTCCACTGTGCCCTGCACAGAACAGGATCAGTGATGTTGTAAGAGCCCTGAACCAGCTTCCCAGGACCTGTGTGGACTCCCTCAGGATTCCTTTACCATCATCTCATCCCGCTTGTGCAGTGAGGGATTGATTTAACATGGCTCTTCTCCACAGGCTCTGATTATCCAGAGTCATCAAGGAGCTTGCTCCAGACTCTGAAGTACATTAAGACAAGGTAATTCAGGGAAGTCTTTGCATCTGGAAATCTCCGTGAGCACTTTCCTATCTGCTGGCCTGTAGAAAAGCCATTATTCTCGACAGGGGAAAAAAATATTGGTAATATCACAAGAGGCTTTGGAAGAGAACATAAAGCTGGTTTCATTTTCCAGTCAACTGAGATCTAATATTTCCTGTACAAGATGTTGAGATGTTTTGGAAAAAGGAGCAGTGTTTATTTGTCTAAAGCACCACACACACACACACACACACACAAAGTTCTATATTGTGCTTGTGGCTTTTTTCCATTGTAAATGGTTTTGCAGGGAGAAATCTCTTCCCCATCCATCACAGACAGCAGATTAGAAAAATATAAATATCATCTAAAGAGAATGGAGCTGAGGCTCCTACAGAATGCACAGGAGGRAAATGACAAATGCAGCATCCCTTTGGTGGGGAAGGTTGGGGGCTGGGTCACAGATAGCCTCGTTGTCTCCCTGGCTCCTGGGGATTTATTTGCTCACATGCTCCCGGGACAAGGCTCCTGGTGTGATATTTCTTATCAGACATGTCTTTTGGGCTGGTCCAAACCCATTTCACTGAGCAATCTGCCATCAGCAAAGGAAGGTTGGTCAAAACTTTTTTTTTCCCTTAGAAATGCATCTGTTGGGGTTTTTTTTCTCCTTTTTTTTTTTGCAAGTCCAGCAAGGATTTGTTCCAGAGTAGCCCCAAAGCACTCCGGGGAGGGTTGGATTTCAATGCCCCCGTGGTGCTGTTCCTGACAGCCAGGCTGATGCTCCAAGCTTTTGTTTTTTGGGCCGTGAACATTCCCTAACCAGTTTTAGGCATGATGGGAGGAGAGTCTGTGCCCCAGAGAGCTCGTGGGTGTGTGGATGAGTGTGATGAGGATGAAGCTGCAGTTACAGGGCCGGGGTTTGGAGTCAGAGAGGAGCCTCTCTCATCCCTTCTGCTGGCTCATCCCCATGGCTGGGAGAACTGGAGAGTCTGACTGTGCTTTGAAGGGTTTGAGTGCTGGGATTGTCATCATTTCTCCTTTTAAAACTCCTTTTAATTTTTCATTATTATTATTATTATTATTATTATTATTATTATTATTATTATTATCCATCCCTGCCCTCTGGCAGTGGGAAGCCATTCCCTGTGTCCTGTCCCTCCATCCCTTGTCCCCAGTCCCTCTCCAGCTCTCCTGGAGCCCCTTTAGGCACTGGAAGGGGCTCTTTGGTCTCTCTGGATCCTTCTCCTCTCCAGGTGAGCACCCCCAGCTCTCCCAGCCTGGTTCCATGGGAGAATTCTCTTGAAGGGGCTCTGTTTGGGGGTCTAGAGATGGCAAATTGAGTCACAAGCTGCAGGATGGGTTTCTCAGGGCTGGCTACACTCAGAGCGAGGGGGAGCTGCTGTTGTCTGTAAATCCCTGCAGGAAGCCTGGATTTTGGGTGGGATTTCCGAGGAAGCACCTCTGCTGCAGGGGTGGCTGGGGTTGGTGTCCCTGGGGAAGGGCAGCTCAGCTGAGGACATTGCTGCCACATCCCATGGCCTGAGCAGCCCACGGTGCCTTTCCTCCCATCCCACTTGTGGCCAGACCGGCCCTCTGGCCCTTGGGGTGATTTTGGGGTCATTGGGGTGTGTACTGTGYTCCAGAGAGAGCTGAGTGCCACAGACGTGATGGACACTGAGGGAATACCCTTCAGGTATGCAGAGTGTTTATCCTGAGCATCCCTTGGTGAGACAGAGCCAAGGAGAGGCTCCTGGGGACACCCCATCCCTCAGAGGTGGCTGAGCTGCCCACGGGTGGCTGTGGGGGCCGGTGACACCTGGGCTGTGACACCGCTCTCTGACCTCAGGAGCACCATCCCTTTGTGCTAAACACATCAGTGCAGCTAAAACCCCTGACCTAGGAGGCTCCAAAAGGCTGTAGGGGCTGAGCCYGCTGCCCTTAAGATGGTTTGGGAGTTATTGATGGAAAAACCTTTGGGGACAGAGCCTCGGCTCTGGCGGAGGCRCAGGAGAAATTGTTTAAATAACCCCCAGGGACTGGGGCTGGTGCTGACCCAGAAACAGTTTATTTTTTTTATTGCTTTCCACAGCTTTTTTATTGCGCTCCACAGGCTACAGCTTTCTCCAGTAAAGGAAAACCAGGTTGTTACTGGGGGAGTAAGCAAATTAGCAGACGAGGGCAAAAGCTGAGTGGAGTGGAGAATGTGGGAGCTGTGACAGCTGAACAGCACTTGTGCCTTTCTCTCTTTTCCTGATTTTAGTGTCCCACTGATCTGAAGCCCCTTCACCAAGTAATCCATTTTTTGTTTCATTTTCATGCCACTGTTTCAGTGTTTCAGGGTAAAACCAGGTGCTGGGTCTTCACTGAATGGCAATTCCTGTTTCAATGGGATGCTGGGTTGAAAGCAGACATTTCTCCATCAGTGAAGGATGTTTTCAGGAGATKTATTGTTCTTGATCATTTCAGCTGCCGTGTGGGTGCTCACTGGCCAGGCAGATCTCCCAGCCTGCTCCCTGCCATTGCAGGGAATGTTGGGTGTAGGAGCAGAAGGGGATGAATATTCTCATTCACTCATCACACCTGAAAGTGCCGGCAGCTGGGGGTAGCTGGGTCTTACTCAGTCCAGAGGATTCTCTGGAGGTCTCTCTGTCCATCTGGGTCACCAGAAACTGATGCTTGATCTGGGCTCACAAAAAACAGAGGCTGAACAAAATTCAGAGAATCCAAAGCAGTTCTGTTCATTCCAGGTCCTTCAGGGCCATTCAGGGCAGTCCCAGCCCAGCCAGGGGCTGCACCCACAAGGGACAATGGCTCACGGCTTTTTCACCCTTTCTCACTTTTGTCCATTTGCACATCGGGCCTGAATCCTCCAATTGCAGCTGCAGCCAATGCAGTCAAAAACTCCAACTTGGCTCCCCCAATTCTCTGTTGTTTCCATCTCTTGGGGCCTGGCCCAGGGAGGTGTCCTTGAGTTTGGGGCTGCAGAGGAATTGTTTTGTGTGAAAATGGGAGAGCAGGAGCTCAGCACTGTCTGTGGAGTCTGGAGTTAAACACTGAAGCATCACAAGGTTACACACAGAGACATGGAAATAGAGAAGCTGAAATCCTAAGGCATCAATCACTTGACCTGAATAGAGACCACCACTACCCCTGTTACAGCAGGATTGACTTTGGGGTGGCACTGGATCAGTCTGTCCCTGCCAAGCCCGTTCTGTGGGAGCTTTCATTCCCTGTGGGATGTTCCAGCTCCCAATCCCACCCCGCCGCTGCCTCAGCCAGCACCAAGGGCTTTGTTCACTTGTTTGCTAATTGGATTTTGCACCAAAGGGAGCTCCACCGAGCTGCACCTCTGGCCAAATTCAGCGTGGATTTGCCCTGGGGCCATGAGTACTAAAAGCACAAGCCGTGGTTGGCGAGCTCCAGGAGATCTCCTGTCAGCTCTGATCAGCACCAGCCTCACACACTCCAGAGCCCGCCACGAGCAGGGAGAGGGACAAACACAGCGGTGGCACTGAAAGAGAGGATAAACAAGTCCTTGCCCATGTTATTGGGCTGTTAATGAGGAGAGACCTCATCAACCTCCCAGCCATCTAATTGCCCTTGGCTACCATTTCAGCTGGTCAGGAACCGCAGCAGGAGTGGCATTTCCTGGCATGAAACGGCTCTGGGAGGGAGATCATTCCAATGGGAAAATGAGCAAATCTCCCTTTGCCCCAGTCTTTGGTATCAGAAATCTCCTTCAGACCACACATTCCTGGTGAAAATTGGACTGGATGTCCAATCCTGGCTGCCTGTCAGGATCGAGCTCCCACATCCCACTGAGTCCCACATTTTCCACTGTATCCCACATTTCCCGCTATATCCCAGGCTCCTGTGGGATGGGAAGTGGGAGACCCTCCATCCTCACCCTTCAGTTCTCATTCCAGGTGCTGTTGCTCAATCCCAGAGCATCTGGGGGTTATTTTTTTTAACAGTGACCTCCCCTCCATCTAAGCGTCGTCGTCTCAGAGTTCAGCCATGGAGCTGAACTCACCGTTGCCTCTTTCAAACCTTAAACAGCTCCATCCCTCTGCCAGGAGTTTTCCTGCTCCCTGTGCCACCTGGAAGCATTGGAGCTGTCCCTCTCCCCAAACTGGATGCAGTCCCCACAGCTCCACTCGAGCTCCCGGTGTTGGTCAGGTTGCACCAAAATCTCTCACTCGCCCAGCAGAGTCTCGACTCGCAAACTAATTAAAGTTCATGTCACACTGGGAAGATGCAAAATGCTCTCTGAGCACTAGATGTTATTATTTTAAGCTTCTCTTCTTTTTCCTGAGGCGCAGCAACTCCCTGAATCCCAGCTGGCACACCACATCCAGCCACAAAACACCGCTAATTGGGTGTTTCTCCTGTTGACCTCATTTCTCCAGCACACTTTGGCTGGGTTTATTTCCATGGGTTTTTGGGGATTTTTTTTTTTTTTTCAAGAGGGCCTAGAAACCAGATAAACAGAACCCAGACAGTTCCTGGGTGTCCTGGACAATCCTTGGTCATTCCTGCCCTGCAGACCCTGCTTTGTTTCAAGGTGTGATTATGCCGCTCTTATCCCCCATGATCATTTCTTTTACATCAGCCATGGAAATGTGGGATAGAGGGAGATGGAAAGCAAGAGATCAAGGGCAGGGTGATGACTTTGAAAGAGGTTTCATTTGGAAGAGGTCACAGACCTCAAATCTAGGCAGGATCTACGCTGTTKCTCCTTCCCATCAGCAAGGTGTTTATTGGCAGCTCCATGACCCTTGAGAAGTTTTCCCAGGACAGGATTTGGGTACTGAAGGRTGGCTTTTGGGCTGATTCCCCTTCAAAGGAGAAGGTGACTTGTGCTATAAACATTGTRAAGCTCAGCCAGGCTCTGGGACAGCTCCTGCCTGATGAACACTCCAAGTTCATTAGCAGTGACTTTGTTCGCATGTCCCCAACCCGGTTCACCTCCCAAAGAATTGAGGAGCCTCCCATTAATTCCTTAATTGTGTTATTGGGAAGGTGCCTCCTCAGTGTCACCTTGCAGAGGTGGAAGGTGGAAACCTCTCCCTGATGTTCTCCAGGTGGCTCCTTTCCTCCTTTCRGTGTTGGTGAAAGCAGATTTGATTCTGTGTGTGGGATTCTGCCCCATMCACCTTCCCTGGCATGAATCCATCGAGCTGTTTCCCCCACACCATTCATTACCTCCTTAAAAATGAATGCAGGGAGAAAACACAATTAGATGCTGCTTTGGTTAAATAATACCTTGGAAAAAAACAGAACAATGGCTTGAAAAATAAGGAGAGAGTGAAGATCACACAGTTTGAACTAATGATGGAAATTACCTCGAGTTAAGTTGGATTTTAAATCAGAGGTTTGGGGGATTGTATTTTTTTTCTTTTCTTTCCAGTGAATTATGACAAATATAGAGCCCTGCTGGATGGATGATTAGATTTTTTTTTTCTCTCTTTCTCCCATCCGCATTGAAAAATGAAATATTTCTGTAATATTAAATCCGTCCAATTGATCAAAGTGTGGTGTCAAAAAATGTTGTAAGCGCTTCTTCTCATCCAACCCCCTCAGCAGCTGCAAACCAGAGACCTTTTCAATCCCTTCCTGGAGGAGGCTGGAGGTTACCTCTGCCGAAAGACTCTGTGCAAGGAATGARTCTGCATTTCTCCAGCAAATTCCCACTGTAGGGACTTACTGAGGGCTGCRGATTTGGCACGTGGAACGACAGCACATGTCCTCAGCTTTGGGGGTTTGTTTCCTCACAGGGCCATAATCTGTCCTGACATAGCCTTTCCTAATTCTGGCGTGAGGAATGGGGCAATGGAGGGGCCAGAAAATGGGTGAGAGGGAATTTTTTGCTTCCCAGGTTCAGCTTGATGAGTAACCACTGGGAGATTTATGGGTGTTTCCCTTCCCCTTATGTTTTTCTTTCCTTGCTTACTTTCACTGGAGAACAAGAAAACCAAACAAACCAGAAACCTCAAATATTTGGTCACTGTTTGAGGAAGCAAACACAGAGTGTATCCAAACATTTGGAGAGGTGGGAAGCTGGGGTATTGCACAGCGGGATACATGCAAAGTGTGTCCAGAAAAGAAAGATTATTTTGGAAAGCTGTCAGTGAGGAAAAGCTGAGAGCTGTGGGTTGCATTGTGTAGAAAATAAAGGATGGTTTCCTTCAAGGGAAGTGAATGCTGTGGATGGGATTGAGCAGTCTTCCAGTGAATAGAGGAGGAGAAACCAGCTTGGTTTCAGTAAGAAATCTGAAAGAGGAATCAAAGAAAACTGAAAGTGGAATCAAAGAAAGCTGAAAGACAAATAAAAGAAAGCTGAAAGAGGAGTAAAACACCCACTTCTGCAGGGGTGGTGAGGTATGGACAGGTAACGTGGGGTTTTCTGGACTCGCCTTCATCAGCAGCTTCATTAGGAATGGGTCAAACAAATACCTGGGGTTGTTTCCATGCTCTCATCCAGCCCCTGGAGCTGGACAGAGTGACCCAATATCCACTTTAATTCTGCAAAGCCAGTTCTCCAGTACCTTGTATCGCCTTTGGTTTTGCTGTTTGGACATGGAAYTCTGGTTGTCTTCAAAGAAAACCACGGGGGAAGAGAAGGACCTGGCTGTTTGGGTGTCAGGGAAGGAGTTTGCTCACTCAGGGAGGACTTGTTTATTCCTGTGGCTGTGTGGGGATGTGCTTGGAACTTCATAAAGTGTGTAATGAGCAGCAAATGTGGCTTCATATCCGGGTGAATGAGCAGCACTTTCAAAGAGCAGAGCAAGGAGCGAGAGGCTCCTGTTCCCTCACTTGGTGCTTCAGTGTCCCCCAGCTCCTGGACATACATGGGGGATCAGGAGGTGGAAACCTCCCCTGTCCCACATCAACCCCTCTGCTTTAGAAACTCTTTGTGCTATTGAATCACCCTCATGAGGGAAAATAGGCATTTTCCTTGTTTACACAAATGAACACACAGGTGTAAAAGAGATGAAGTAATTTCTCAGAAACGTGGAAAGACAGAGCCCTCCTTCCCTGGTGACCCCCTGGGTAACCCAGAGCAGGGTCTCAAACAGCTCCACAGAAATGCAGCAAGAGATGGATTGCTGCAACTCTGCTGCTTACCAAATTAGAAACAATTTAAGGATTTAAGGATTAAGTGCCATTAATTACTGCCCAACAAATGCTGAGCTACAATGGAGCACTTGTGGAAATGGAGAGAGAAGTTTCTGCGTGAATACTAAATGGCTTCATTAATGCTCAGTGCAATTTCATTGAGTGATAAATTAATTAGCTTGATGCTCCAAGAATTACTGAGCAGGACCGTGGGCACATGTGATGAAGGGACCACAGGAGCCCTGTGTCTCCTTGCCTGGGCAGAGCAGGTCACACAGGTGTGGGACACACCAGGGCAAGGTGAGGAGAGTAAAGAAAAAGTGAGGAAATTTGGGTTCTGAGAGAGGAAAAACCCAAAATCCTTCTCTGGGTTTCCTCATTTGGGCTCTCTGCTCTGGAAAATATTGAGGTTCCAGAGGTCAGGATGGGAGCAGGGGGGCCAAGATCATAATTTTCTTGTTTCACTTGGAGATGAAGCTTTGCCTTCCTGCTGTTGTTCTGCAGCTTGGTTGGACATCACCCCTTCTTTTCATGTTCCTGTCCCTCCATCCTTTCTGTTCAGCCATAACCACAGACCTTTCCAGACTCTGATTTCCTTCAGCTCCACATCTCATGCCGGCTGCTCTTCCCATCCCACACCAGGATGAGGGAGCTTGGACTTCTCATCCCCTTTATCCAACACTTGTGGCCAACCCTTGGAACATCCCAGGCTCCTTGGCACAGCTCCAAGGGCTTGTTTACCTGGGCCTGGAGAAAGCCTTGGTGCTTCCAGAACCCGGGAGAGCCCCGTCTGGCACGGCAGCCCAGCAAAGCAGCGACAGCTTGGGCTGGAATCTGCTCCAAGGCTGCAGTTTTCCCCCGAAGCAGCGCAGGAGGAGGAGGAGGAGGGAGCACATCCAGCCAGGATGTCTGGCAGTGAGTAATTTCAGCTTCTCCTCGGGCTGTCATGCCATGACAGCTGCCTGGGCAGAGCCTCGCCGCCCCCCTTCAGCACATGTTACCTGGAGTTCAGCATCGGATTTCTGTCCCTCAAGACTTTTTAGCCGCCCGTGCCGTCGCAGCGTTATTGATTGCTCACCCAGCCGTGGCTGGAGCTGGATTAGGTGTGAACACAGCGCTGCCCCAGCAGGCCCAGAGCAGGGCAGGATGCTCAGAGCCTCCTTTCACCATCAGTCTTTTTTTAGCTCTTTTCTGTGTTGCTCTTTGGCTGCCTCCTGGGCCTCGCTCTGTGCCTCACTCTTCCCCAGCACGTTTGCAGTGGCTGTAAAAGTTGAGTGATTTYGTAGCTCTGAGCAGGTCCCTCTTTGCCTCAGGGTTTGGGGCATTTCAGCTCATTTGGTTCTCACTCCTGAAGGCAGAGGGTGGGAAATGGCAGAGAGCCTTTTTTCCTCCCTGCCAAGGGGGGATTGAGCACTGAGGATGTGCTTGTGACTCCCCACGGCTCTCCACCTCCCTCTCCATCATTCTCCTCCTCCTATTTCTGCAAGAAAACCCATATTAGGGTCACCAGATCTTGACATCACRAGATATTAGGACGCTTGCCTTCAAGACATAGCCCAAATATTCAAAGCCTGCTTTGGCCAACAGGGATGGTGTCCAGGACACCCAAGTGGAGGAACACAGGTGGATATGGATACTTTTCTCTGCTCTGAACGGCCCTCCCTGGCTCCTGATGCAGACCTGGCTCACATTTGGGATCACACAAAAGAGATGAGACAAGTTTCTCACATCCCCTGTGTTGCCCTACCCATGGAGTTGTGTGCTGGATTGGCCATTACACACCACAGAAGGAAAATCAAATTAACAGCCTTCCTGCTCACAACGTGCAGAACCCACACCAAAGTTTTCCTAACRTAATGAGCTGGTGTAAAAGCAGCCAGAGGGAGACATCCTCGGCTTTTTTGGGCTGGCAAAGCCAGGCACAGCGCTGTGCATTCTGGAGTGCCATCTTCTGGCACCCGGAATGTGAACTCTGTCGCATTCCTCTGTGGCTGGAGCAATCTGGCGACGCAGAGCTGTGCCAAGCATGAGGAAAAAAGCGGATTTCCAGGATTTTCCAGTGAATCCTTGAAAGATGTGTGGAGTCAGATGTTTTTTTTTTTTTTTTTTAGCGTCCTCACATCCTTTGGCTGCCGGGTACCTGGCCGTGCCAGCGCGAGCCGCGGCGCATCTGCACAGAGCCGGTATCGGCTCCCCACGCCAGCTTGGGAAGCATCTGTTTCCTGGTTTATTTATCCCCTCTGCAATCACCACGGGAGGATAATCTCGGTGACATGCCACATCTTGTTTACAGCCGGCCCCTGAAAAGTTAGAAGTGCAAGTTGTGGGGTGGGGAGGAGGMGGGGGAGGACATGCTGGGGACAGAAAGGGGACTTGGGGAAATGTATAAAATATTAAATGACAACGTGGCAAGGCACAGACAGGGGGAGAACAATAATTGAAGTAAACAGCACATCAAAAGCCTGGCTAAAACTCACATTTAAATTTCAAGACAACGCAGAAACGGCTCATGTAGCCGTGTGTAAATGTGTTTCCAGGAACCTTTTAAGAATATTAACAATGATGGAAGCAGAGCGGCAGTGATTCAGGCTTTATGTTATGTGACAATACAAGAGGCCACCAGACTCCTGCCTGGCTGYTGGCACAAGGAAGCTGATGAGAGCCTGGATCTTGCCAGCAGAGCAGGTTYCTTTCCAGCAGTGAGAGATCCCGAGGTGAGTGAGGATGGACTCTCTTCTCTTGCCAGGGACATGCAGGGTTTCCTTCAGCCTCACGGGGGGACTGCACCCCTAAAAATTATGTTTGTTCCCTAAATCCAGGGTTTGTTCACTACATCCAGTCCTATGCTGTATCGTGCTTTCTGCTCCCCAGGCTTTGTCCTAATTAGTTTTAAATGTCCCTGGTCACGTTGGGATCCTCCAACACACTGCTGCTTTCCTGACCTTCCATTCCCAGCTGCTCCTGGTGTTGYCTCCTCCTCCATCCCAGCCTGGAGCACGTGGAACCACCACACCTGAGGCCTGAACAGAGCAGAGAACATAATTGGAAAACTCAGGTCAGGCCCGGAGCCGTGCAAGACAAGCTGATCAGSCCCTTCCCTCCCCAGCTCCGCTCTGACGTTGGAATTAAGGGCCAGAAATCGGTGTCAGATTTGTCTGGACACCAGCACGGAGCACCTTTGGGCTGTAGAGCAAATCTCTTAATTATTCCCTGTGCCTTTTGCCCTCGCCTGCACAAGGACTACAATAGCTCTGTCCTCRGGGAGCCCCAATTCTCCTTAGTCCTGATAATACCGTGATTTACGGAGGATTTCCCAACSAGCCCTCAGGGCACGGTGTTACCTAATGGAAGTAATTAAAAAGCCTTGGGAAGTGACCCCCTGAAAGTGCAGGCAGCTGCAGATGGAGTGAGGGAATTGAGAGGCTGCAGAGAGCTGCAGGAGTGTGTGCCTTCATCCTGAGCTGCAGTGGGACCTTGGGCTCGGAGTGGGAGCTCAGGAGGGGGATGCTGTGAGGGCCTCGACAGGAAAATCTCAGGTGGTTGCTTTTCCACTCCACTCTGTATTTTCATGAGGCCTTTTGGATATTTCAGGCATGGGAGGTTCTTCCTGGGGGACTGCATGTAGGTTTAACTTCCCACAAGGTTTAGTTTTCCACAGACTGAAGTTTCCAGATTTTTCTGTTGTCTTGGAGAAGCAGCAAACTCTTCACCCTTCTGTGCTGCAGCTCCCAAGCTGTTGCTCAGAGGAGAGCATTCACTCCCACTGACAGCTGGAGCTGGGGCAGGGGAGGTTTTGGGTGGAGATCAGGAAAGGTTCTTCTGTCTCCAGAGGGTGCTGGCACTGCCCAGGCTCCCCAGGGAATGGTCCCGGCCCCGAGGCTGCCAGAGCTCCAGGAGCGTTGGGACAGTGCTGCCAGGGATGGACAGGGGGGGATTGTTGGGGGGGTCTGTGCAGGGCCAGGAGTTGGACTCCATGATCCATGTGGATCCCTCCCAACTCAGGGTGTTCTGTGATTTATACTCGGGGAAACTGAGGCATGGCATGGGGGGACAAGTCTGAAGGGGACAGTGCCCGTGCCTGGGGTCTGCAGGCTGGACAGGAGTCCTGCTGCTCTCCAAGCAGGCAGAAGGCAGTGCTGGCAGCTGGGCTGAGCCTCAGGACAGCTTTTCYCATGAAATATCTGTGTTGCTGCTCTTTCCTGGGGCACTCGAGAGTTGGCAGTCGGAGCCCTCTGTCTCCAGCACCAGATGGACACCCCCAACCATTTCCAGGCATTATTCTTCAAAATATTCCAGTCACTGCTGGGCAATTTGCACCCCAGGCTCACAGGAGCTTGGTCCCATGTCCCAAGCACAAGCATTGCATGAACCAAAGGCTTTCTTAGCCAGACCCTTTGGCCCTCACGACTGGAAAGTATTACTTGGTTTTGGAATAGAGCAGCTCAAAATTCAGCAATTCAGGGTCTTTTTGGTGTCTGGTGAAAATCCAGCATCACACAAAGCCCTTTCCCAAAGCCATCTTAGGTTTAGCCAGGACAGGATTTCCCTTTTTCCCCCCTTGCACAGAGAGTGGCTGAGACTCCCGTCAGGATTTTCCCAGCATGCAGATGTTGTTGTGACCTAGATGCTTAAGCATTCATTTACTGCTGAAGTTTTGCATTTAGAGGTCTTAAGAGTTCGGATCGTGGGCTGTCTGGAAATCTCCGAAAGGGAAAAACACCGAGGGCAGCTCAAGAGTTCCGAGAGGAAAGCGATTTGACGTTCTTATGCCTCCATTTATTGGCAGCCCACAATGAGATGTAAAGAAATGTCAGAAAATCCCATGTGCACGTTGGTTCGGATGGGGGAAAATTGCAGTTTGCCTCTGCCCGGAGGCTACGAGTCGCTCTGCTAATGCAGAAGGCACTAAAATGACCCCTTTGTTTTTCCTATGATCACTTCTGATAGCGCGCTCTGCCAGAGATATCATATCTTTGATCTCTCGGTGCTGATGTTAAGTCTCTCTTGAGTTCAGCAGCRTCTCCTTGAGATTAATACTTCATGGCATTCTCAGCACCAAGCTGTCCTAACCCATACATCACAGGATGTCACGCTTCGCACTCGCCTCTGCCTCAATGACTTCGCTTTGGCACCATAAATAACCCTTGGCCGGCTCCGCTGCCGCCGCCCGCGCGCGGGGTTCCTCCAGGAACACGGGAACTCTCCGGAGGTGAGGAGGGAAGGGATGGTCCCATGGCCAGGACAGGGATGAGGATGGCCCTGCCTCCCTGCCTGGAGGGAGGAAGGTGCTGGGATTTTGTGAGGGTTATTCCCAATCCATCTGCGGGCGCAGGGAGGGCTCGCGCGCGGCGCTTTCTCTGCGACGCCTTATAGGGAGTGACAAAGCGATGCACCCCAAGGGGACCCATCTGCCAGCCAGCTCCTTCCACATCTCCTCCGTCAGGCMAGTCAGGGAAATCRYTGCCTGCTTCRGATTTTACTTTGGCTCCRGCTTYTTTCCTTCCGGATTTSTTTTCCAAGGGCTGGGCCAGCAGASYGGGCTCCGTTAGCGGGACAGGCTGGGTGCAAAAACACCTTCCCCTGCTTTGGGGGATGTGTGAAATGCTGCCAAACCCCAGTGCTGCAGCCCTGCAAAAGGCACCAAAATTCAGCTGCAGCTGACTCAGAGCTCTCTGAAACCTTCTGATCACCCTGATCCCACGGGGGCAAATCCTCTGCCTCGTTCAGGGCAGAAAAGGAGTTTTAGGGTAATTTAGAACATTGCATCAAACAGAGGTTGAGGTTTTTGAAATGCCCAGTGTGGAGAGGATCTGGCAATGTGGAGCAGGCTCCAGGCTGCTGAGGTRCTCTTGGAGTTGAAACAAGGTCATGGCCATGATCCAGACAGGGAGCAGTGGAAGTCCTGGTCTAGGGCATGCTTGAGTATAAAGCTTGGAAATGTCCCCAGGGCATGAAATCTGCTGTGGTCTGGGTGGTTTGGAGTGGAGAGGACTTTGCAAGGTCTTTCATATTTTTAATCCAGGGTCCATCACTTCCATCTCAAGCGTTGCTCTCAGGCACAGGATGGAATTCTTGAGGTGTCCTGTGCAGAGGCAGRAGTTGAACTCGATGACACTTGTGGGTCCCTTCCAAGCCACAATATCCTATGATTCCATGATTTCTGTGATTTTGCTGGTGCTGCTGCTGAACAAGGTGCTGTTCAGTAACCCTGTTCCAGGGACTGGGGATGTGAGTCTTGCCCAGTGCTGGAAACACCTCGGACTTCAACTCTTCACCCTCCAAGACTCTGTGAACCCACAGCACCGTGAGGTCCCTGTCGCACCCCACAGTCTCCCTCCTGCTCCATGGTGTGCTGGGTGAGGGGATGATGAGCTGCTGCCCTTCCACCCCAGCCCAGAACTGAGTCTGTKTCATTTCTGTACAGCATGGAATCAGTGAGGAAAAATCCTTCCAGTCCCTCAGAGTGGATTTGGAGAGATAATTGAAAGGCAGAAGGGAGCTCTCAGGGGAAGGAGTGAGAACACCGGCACTTGACTGGGCTGAGATGAGATGTCCTGCAGTCTGTGACCCTCCTGCTCATGTCAGACAGGCTCTGTGTCCCCTCAGGGCCCCTCCACAGTGCCAGCTGCAGCTCCCTATGGACAAAGGAGCTGTTCTCTCTCATTCCTGTTATAATCTCCTCTTTTAAAGCACATTTAATCYGGGAAGTGTCCAAGGCCAGTTTGGAYGGGGAAACAACTTGATCTTGTAGGTGACATCCMTGMCCATGGCAGGGGCTTGGGAAGAAGTGATCCTCAAGGYCYCTTCCAATCCAAACCATTGTGGGATTCTCTGATTTAAGGCTGGAAGCACCACTTGTCCAGAGCCAAAGGGTGCCTGGCCCAGGGAGCACCCACCAAACAGACACCACAAGGGATGCTCACCCAAAAGAGGGACTGAGGGCACACCATGAGGCTTTKTCTCCCCTCCAAAAAGAGATAAATGGGGTGGGTTCAGTTTAATCCTGGCTGAATTGGCCATTTCTGTCTTGAAGTCGAGATCTGAGGCAGACTGTGCCACACTTCTGCTGCTCCCTCTAATAGCAACCCAAATAATTAGCACTGATAAGACTGGCCCTAATGAGAGCGTGTTGCTAATGGGGTGCAGGAGGCTGGGAGTGCAGGTATTGCCTGTGCCTCGCGGGCTGGGTGGCTGCTAACGAGCAGGGACGATGCAATTAGAGAAACCCCCTTTTTTTCTAATTTTCCACCAGTCTCTGGGAAAAAGGGTTTCATTTTTTAAAGCTCTGTCACACCAGGTTGGAGTATTAACAATCATGGTTCACTGCTATCTGTATTTGTTCCATTTGTGGCATTTATGATGGTTATCCACATTAATTATTTCRCTGCTTAAGTCCCTTCTAATTTCAGAGTACTGTTATTTCCAAGAAAGATGGATATTAAATATGCCACACATCAGCACGGGGTGGCATTACACCGTGCTATTAAGTTCCGATGTGAGGACTTGGCAAAAAATAACTTTGCTATTTGTAATCACCGTGAAGTGTTTTAGTGTTGCAGCTTGGAATAAGAAATAAAGATGATGACAGGAACTGATTTCTTATTAGGACGCGGTGCAGGAGTTTACATAAATCAGGAAGGAAATAACGAGGTAACCCTTGGCTGGCCAGATCCATGTGGGTGCCTGTTGGATGGGGGCTGATGGGGAATAGGTGGGTACAAAGACTTTGGGGGGACTTTATCAAGGGCTGGAGCCCCTGTGCTCTGGAGCCAGGCTGGGAGAGTTGGGAGTGTCCAGCCTGGAGAAGAGAAGGCTCCAGGGAGAGATCAGAGCTCCTTCCAGAGCCTAAATGGGCTCCAGGAGAGCTGGAGAGGGACTGGGGACAAGGGATGGAGGGACAGGACACAGGGAATGGCTTCCCACTGCCAGAGGGCAGGGATGGATGGGATATTGGGAAGGAATTGTTCCCTGTGAGGGTGGGCAGGCCCTGGCACAGGGTGCCCAGAGAAGCTGTGGCTGCCCCTGCATCCCTGGAGTGTCCAAGGCCAGGCTGGATGGGGCTTGGAGCACCCTGGGACAGTGGGAGGTGTCCCTGCCCATGGCAGGAGGTGGAATGGGATGAGTTCTAAGGTCCTTTCCCACCCAGACAACTCAAGGATTCTTTCATTTCCACCCAATCCCACAGTCCTACATCCTCCCCGGCGAGGAGGTGAGAGCCTGGCTGAGTGGAACAAACCTTCACTCCAGAAAGGATGGAGAGACCCATCAGTCTCAGGGAAGAACCTGATACCCCCRGGGGGTTTGGGGTTTGGGGCTGGTGTGTGGTGATGCAAAGATTTGGCAGCACTTTTCTATGGAAAGGAGGGGCCTTTCACATGCTCAGGGGCTGCATTTTGCACACACAGCCCTCCCTGGTGTCTCTTACAGGATTGTTTGGCTCTTGGGAAGCTCTGCACTCGCATGGTTTGGAGGTGCTGCCCTGTCTCTAGCACAAGGGTGAAGCCCCAGAATCTGCTGTGACCCATCCTGCGAGGGTCAGGCATTCCTGGGAAAGCAGAGCAGAGGGGATTTTATCCATGGGGAGGAAATGGATTCCTCCATCACCCCTGTGTCCCTTCAGGATGTGGTTCCTGTGTCTGACAAGGTGGGGGCACAGCCAGAGAGCTGGGGTGGATGTGACTTTGATCCAAAAGAGACCCCCTGACATCCTGCCAGGGAGGCAGGGCAGGGGCCATGCTCCCACATTTTGGGAAGCAGGGATGAACCCCTGGCTGCAGAGGCAAAGAGATAAATCAGATTATCAAAGGGAAGAGGGAACGGGGATCATGTGAGGAACTGCTTTTTAGGCTGCCAGAGGTTGGAGCAACAGCTGGGGGTGGGGTTTGAGCTTGCCTTGGGTTGAGCCTAAGGAAGATCCTTTGTGATTTTCAGCAAGCCAGTGATAAAAAAAAAACAAAGAAAGGTTGAGATCAAATGCAGAGCTTTGCTCAACTCCCAGGTGCAATGTTCCCTCTTAGCAACGAGTGTTTGTGTACAGGTTCMGCTAAGAGAGAGGAATAATTTGAAATTAAAAGCAAACTAAAGGGGGGGAAAAGGGTACCTCTTATTTTTTTTCTGCAAGTGTCAAAACAAATCTCTCTAATTCCTTGGGGGAGTTGTTTGTTTGYTTTTTGGCTGTTGTGGTTTTAGCTCCTCAAGCCCCAGAAACTTTGCCAAGGCATTGGTGAGGCATTCCAGCATCTCCAGAATTGACTGTGTGTGTGAGATTTGGGGTTCTCAGGCCCAGGGTTTGATCCCAAGGGATCAAACTCTATTTCTGGACTGAGGTGGGTGCTCAGAAGTGTGGGATGAAGGTCCAACATCATTGAAGTCTGGATGCAGACAGGTCCTTGTGCCCCTCTCTGCTTCCTGCTTCAGCTGCCAAGCAGCTCCTGCTCAATACGGGAGGATACACCAACCTTTCTCAACTGTTATTGTCTATTAATTAAATGCTAATTAATTATTAAAAGGGTATTTATTGAGATTTAACAAGTCTGCCGCCAAAAAAACAAGAAAAAACCCATTGGTGGCAGGTGTTCCGCTGCGGTAATGAGGTTCTTAATAACCAATTGGCATTTGTTTGACTTAGAATAACATTCTTATTAAATCTAAATCAACTCCTTGCTCGAGACACTTAATTACATGGGGGTTATTTTTTTTTCCCCGCCACCTTTCCCAGGCGCTGTGGGAGTTCCCAGCCCCAAYGGAGGAGTCTGTGCTTTGATAAATGTGAAAGGTGATGGTTGTTCACAGAGAGTGCCACTTACAGAATGATTTCCCTGAGCTCCTGTCCCTGCTCCTCCTCCCAGGAGCTTCCATCCTCYTTTCATTAGGAAAGCTGGCACGTGGGAGAGCTGTTCGGCTGGTGCTGTGGCCATCCCAGGACAGCTCTGCTCCTCAGCATTCTCCTGCCCTGATTTAGGGAGGGAATTAGGAATTACCAGCCTCCCTCTCGCCTGGTTATTTGTTAGAAATCACTGGGAGAAGTTGCTGGTGCAGTGCTGGAAAGCTGTAGGAGGGAGGATAAAACTCCTTCTGAGCGTCTGGGTGACCGGAGTGCCCTGGGGGGAAGAATGAGCTGCACAGAAAGGACAGGAATCACTCTGGCTGGAGCTTTGTGGTGCTGATGTGAAGGGGAAGGGCTCTCTGCTCCATTATCCAGACACTTTGGTCCCTTCAGGGTCAGCAGTGACTTTTAAAACATCGTGRTTGGGAACATTTTTGCCTTGGAAGGAGATGGGAAGGCGGGCAGGGGAGYGACTGCTGCCTTTAATCGGGATTTAATTACTTCCCCTTTTAATGTGGCTTTTAAGAAGGAAACAAGGATCCCAACCGGGTGCTCGTGTAGCACAAATAACAACAGGGGGGGRAAAAAGGAAAAGTACCCGACAACAACAAACAATCTGTGCTATTACAGGATMATTATTCTGATATTATTTATTTCAGACTTTTTGATACTCTCCAATGCTTGACTTCACAGGCTCATTTAGTTCCTTTCAAAAGCAAAGCAGTGCTGCAATTTGCCAGGAGAAAATGTGATAAACACTAAGAAGGGGGGAAGGAAATAACCCGGTGACTGTAGGGATAAATACATTTATTTTTACAGGCTAGAGAGACGTGTGGGTGTGAGGAGAGCTCCTTYAGAGCCACAGGACAGGGAGCACCTGAGAGCCTGAAGTTCAAGTGGTGGTCATTCCGTCCACCTCCCAAATTTAAAATTGCCTGGGAAGGTGGTGGCAGGCAGGAATGCTTTCCMCCATTCCCTGACTTGTTTGGAATTGTGACACTCCAGGACTGTCAGGATGTGCCCMAAGGCACCYTTTGAGAAGTGGGCAARCCCTGGAATCACCGWCCCTGGAAGTGTTCTGAAAACATGTGGATGTGGTGCTCAGGGATGTGGTTTTGTGGTRGCCTTGGCAGCGCTGGGTTGAGGKYTGGRCTCKATGATCTTGGAGCTTTTTCCAGTGGTGGTGGCTCTGGGATTGCCAGGAATGCTGGGCACAGGGAGAGTGGGGCAGGATTGCTCTTGAGGCAGGGAATGCTGCAATCCAAACACCTCCAGCCCAAGGGGAAATATCTCCTGCTTCCCTTGATGCCTGAACCAGGCTTACCCAAAACAGAAGCCAGACAAAATTCAGGGAATCCAAAGCAGTTCTGTTATTGCAGRGCCTTCAGGGCCATTCAGGGCAGTCCCAGCCCAGCCAGGGGCTGCACCCACAATGGACAATGGCTCACGGCTTTTTCACCCTTTCTCACTTTTGTCCATTTGCACAAAATCGGGCCTGAATCCTCCAATTGCAGCTGCAGCCAATGCAGTCAAAAATTCCAACTTGGCTCCCCCCAATTCTCTGTTGTTTCCATCTCTTGGGGCCTGGCACAGGGAGGTGTCCTTGAGTTTGGGGCTGCAGAGGAATTGTTTTGTGTAAAAATGGGAGAGCAGGAGCTCAGCACTGTCTGTGGAGTCTGGAATTAAATACTGAGGAATCACAGGGGTATAGAGACATGGAAATAGAGATGCTGAAATCCTGAGGCATCACCCTGGTGTAAACCACTTCCCTTCCCCGTGCCAGCTCTCTGATCCAAGGCAATGAGTGTGGCTGTTCCCACAAGGTTCTCTCCAGGAKGCTGGGAATGCTCAGGTCATTCAATCCCAAAGGCTGCTCTGCCTTTCCCGGGCAGCACTGAGAGCCACACACAGGGATCTGTGATTTTATCCAAAAACGGAGAGAGCTGGGCCTAACCCTTAAAACCGAGGAGAGGAATCAGCTGTTTGCTCTCCCTGGATAGTCTTGAGCCTTGCTGAGACTTTAGGAGCTGCTGAGTGTTTGTGTCAGGAAGAGTTAGATCACGAGATTATTAAATCACAAGGCTGTGCCTGGATTATCATTGATAGGTAGTGAGAGCTGCTGCATCCAATCTGATGTATGGATTAAGGGAATCCCTCCTCAAGTCTGCTATTCCAGAAAAAAAAAAAAAGGAAAAAAAGGCAGAAAAAAAGCTTGAATAAACTTACTTGGATTAATAATAATAATAAAAAAATTTACAAAAAAATAAAACAAAACCACCAAACAACAAAACAACAAAACGATTGGAATGTGATGGTCTTTAAAGTCCCTTCCAGCCCAAACCATTCTGGGATTCTGGGATAAAAAGTTCTTTACTTGGAGAGTGGGGAGGCCCTGGCACAGGGTGCCCAGAGAAGCTGTGGCTGCCCCTGGATCCCTGGAAGTGCCCAGGGCCAGGCTGGACACTGGGGCTGGGAGCAGCCTGGGACAGTGGAAGGTGTCCCTGCCCAATGCAGGGAATGAAATAAGATGAGCTTTAAAATCCTTTCCAAGCCAAACCATTCTGTGATTCTGTGATCCCGGTGTTCAGGGAAGTGGATGGATAGCTTTGGACATGCCCTATCCCAAAATTCCTCATGGAAAGGCATCTGAAAACCACCCCACCACAAATCCTGCAACTCATTCATCATCTAAAAGACCTTGATATTGAAAAATGAGCCTTGGTGTTGTGAAATGATGGAAGTGCATGGACATMATTTAGCTGGAGCTGCCTTGTTCAACCAGTGCCATGAGGGTTTATTTACATCTCCGGTTTTTATAGATTTATATTTTCTGTGAAGGCACACCCTTTCAAAGGCTCTGTTGGGAKGGACACGGCCTTTGTTGGTTCCTCTCTCACTGTGGTGCACCTCAGCCCTCCCTGCTGGATTMATTTGAAGTTTCTGGGTTGCAAAGCCGTGTCAAGCCCCCGATTTCCCACCTCACCTGGAATTCCATGAGAAGGGGCTGGAGACAACTCCACAATGCCAAACCACCCCAAACAGAGCATCCTCACCTGTCTGTTGTTGAGAAGGGGTGAGAGAAGAGGSTAAAATCAGACAACCCCCTGCAAAACCCTGTTCCTGGGCTCTGTCTCACACCCAGAAAGCGCCAGGCTGCGTTTTTATCTTGGCTCGCTCAAGAGCCGGCGGCGCCGAGCTGCTGCAGAGCAGCCAAACTTACTGGGAAAGAATTAAAAAAGGAGGGTTTCCTAGAGAAAAAAAAAATGAAACCCAACCCTAAAGCAACAGCAAACTGCTGCAAACAAACCAACCCCCTCGGCCCCTCCTGCTCTGGCACCCGAACGCAGCTCAGAGCCATCATCCGACGTTTTTTAACAGCGCCTTCGCCAACCCGCGAGAGGGATTTGCCGTCCCCAGAGCCCYGTCTTTGGGACGTGTGTCAGAAACATCCTTAAATCTTTAAAAAAAAAGAAAAAAAAACCCACCCAGCCCTCGTCTGTCTGCGGGGCTGAGCGCCGGGGCTGCCGTAAAAACCTGCTGATAGACAGATGGAGCGGTGTAATTACACGCGGGGAGGGGGACGCGTGCGCTGGAATTATTGGTGTGGGCAGACAATTAGAGGCTTTTCCAGAAGATTACCCTCTCCCTCCCATCTGTGCTCCAGGGAGGAGTTTTGCGCTGGCGGTGCCGTTTCTGTCCTCAGCCGTTTGTTGCTTTGCCCAAATCGCAGCTCTGCGTTCCTGGAGCATCTTCTGCTTTTCAGGGGAAGGGGATGGCACCAGTGGGGCTCTGGCAGGGGCTTTGCTGGGGGTTCAGAGCCCCCCGTCATGGGTGAGGATGCCATGGCATGCACAGCACAATTTCCCTGGCAAATCAACCCTCAGGAGGCTGTTTTGGGGCAGGTTTGGTGAATTCTGGGTTTCTCCAGCTCACCAGGGACATTTCCGAGCATGTTTGGACTACACCACCTTTAAAAGGTCCCTTCCCACTCCAGCTACTCGAGGATTCCATGTATACACACAGTAGGGAGGGTAAACAGCTCTCAAGGCCAGCAGCAAAGGCAACAGCTAATTATAGCCCCATTTCAACCCAAATCACTATTTTTGCATTAATTGTGTATTTATTTTCAGTATTTAATGTGCAGAGGAGTTAAACAAGAATTATTTTGGATGGCTCACCACTCTTTTGCTTTTTTTTTTTTTTTTTCTAACCCAAGTCAGGACATTTGATTTCAGCACTGAGGGGTTATTTCTCAACAGTTTGTTTTTCTCATTACGGTCACTCTGGTTTGAAAACATTGCCACTGGCCATTTGTTGGGTTTTCTGAATCAGGRAAATAATAACAGTGATAAAACAGAATACTTGGATGATTCACAATGTCCTTTGTCAGCTTTTCTTTCTCTTGGAAATAAGATGATAAATTGGGGGCAAACTTTCTCCCAGCTCTGGGGATGGTGTTAGTGGTGAATCTGCAATTATTTCCTGACATCCCACATTGTGCCTGGCTCTCACCAAACTCACATCAAGGGGTGACAGCAGCTCCTTCAGAATGGAAACCACTCTGGCACACAAACCTGGGTGTTTATACATATGTAATATATTTATCTTTCCTCTTGCCATGTCTCAAAAGCCCTGTCAGAGTCCTTTGCTTCAAAGTCCTCCAGCCAGACTTTGAGGTGACCCCAAGCCTGAGGACTCCTTTGTGTCCTGTAAATCCATACACATGGCGAGATACAGAAATAAAATAAGGATTGAGCAAACKGAATAAGGTGGGCTCAAAATACATGGGCTGCAAACGAAATATGGGAAGCAAGAGCTGGGAAGGGAATTGATTATTTATGATGGAGTTGGTGTTTGCAGGTAGGGGCAGCCTTTTACCCTTCACCCTGAGCTGCTGCTGCCTCAAGAGACTCTCTTGTCTCTTTTGCTCCTTCTTTATGGAGCTGTGAACCAAAAAAAATGCCACTTTTCAGGGTGGTTTTGCTGTTTGGAGGGGCTTGAGCTCCTGGAGATCTGAGTGTCTCTGCCTGGTTGTGTACAGATACCAAAAACTGACATCTCTCCATTGCATTCTCTGTTTTGTTCTCCAGCTTCCCAAAACATCTCCCATAATCTCTGCCCTTCTTCAGCAGGACTCAGCTTCCCCAAACCTCTTCCATGGTCCCTGCCCCATTTCCACAGAGCTCAAGCCACCCAAAACTTCCCATCCTCCCTGCCCTGTTTCCATGGGACTCAACATCCCAAAACCACTTCCATAGTCCCCTCCTTTCTTCAGCATGACTTAACCTCCCAAAAACTCTCCCATGGTCCCTGCCCTGCTTTGTCAGGGCAATTAAATGCATTTTGGGGCTATGCTGAGCTCACATTCCTCTCTCTGACACCCTAGGGCAGCAGCCTGGCCACGGGCAGCCCTCAAACCCAAAAAGCCACTCACACTCCTCTCCTGAGAGGTGCCTCCCAAAGCCCCAGCCCTCCGGGATTTAAAGGCCCTTCCCAGCTCACTGGGAGCCCTGGCAGATGCTCCCCTGGCAGAGATGTCCTCTCACCTCCCACCTTCACCCTCTCGGTGCCAGCAGCTCTGGGAGCATCRTGTTTTCCCTCTTTCTTTCAGGGCTGGATTACACCCTCTCCTGTAATTTAATTGTGATTAGATGCATGAGTGGTTCTGCTCGATAAGGCTGGAGAGGCAGTCAGGGACATGTTCACTCCTCTGATCATTTCCACCACAGCTTATTTATGCTTTTACCCCTATTCTTATTTCTTCCCTCTTCCTTTCAWTTTTTTCCCACTTCTTCTAGTTTGCCAATTGTATTTTCCCCCAGCTTCCCCAAGCAGGAAAAATATCTCTTCAAAGTCGCTACTTCCAGTCAGATAAATCTGYAAGATTCTTAGTTTTACTTTTTCTGAGTATTTTTTTCCCTTTCCTTGCCCTGGTTCTGCTCCATCCTCTTTTCCCCTACCTTTTGCATCCCACCTGAGTGTTGCTAATCCAGCAGTTCATACCCTTTATATCATTTCCCATTAGAAGTAGGAAAAGGAGAATTTAGGGATAATCTTTAAACAGGGAGATGGATTTTCTCTGGGAAAGTGCAGCTCACAGCCCAAGTTTGGAAGAAGTTTGCCAAGCACCTCCCGAGGCAGAGAGATGGATAGGGAACGATCTCTCCCTGCTCCCTAATTTACAGCCCTGACAATACAAAGCCGTTAGTGAGCATCCATCTTCGTGTATAAAGGGGGGGGAGGAAAAATGAAAATAATAAAAAARAAATCATTATGTGCCTTTCAGCATTGACCAGCCCGAGGAGACGCGAGTTATTCTTAAGAAAGTCGTGTATCTTCTTTACTTTGGCATCAACATAAATAAAATTACTTATCTCTCGGATTTAAATGCTCTGCACCTTTAGCAAGCAATAAATTCTTCTCTCCCGTTCCTTTATGTGTTTATTTCTCACTCCATCCTTCACCTCTGAATATGAAACTGCAGCTTCCCTCCCAGGTCTGAGCAGGGGGAGGACCCTGAAGTTTCCCCCATTTTTCCCACTGGTTTTTTTTCTGGGGAAGGATGAGCGATGCCAGAGCGATGTGTGGTCCTTCCCCACATCCAGTGTCACCTTTCCCACTGCTCACTGTGACTGACAGGGCTGTTCACCTCCCTGGGTGATGGGTCAGTCCTGRCATTCCATCACTGGGTGTTTATTCCTGCTTGGGATGGGGCTGGGGGGACCCTGCTGGTGCAGTGGGTGCTCCTGGGCTGCTGTCACCGCTTTAACCCCAAAGTTTGGGCCATGCCAGGGGTGGCATTGGGGAGGCACAGGGAGCTGGAACACACAAATAGACGTTTCATAAGCATTCCACCCTTTCTTCCCTCTCTCCTTGGTGCTTTTTCTGACACAACTCCACTGTGCTTTGCTTTCCCTCCCGGATTTCAAACAGAGATAAGGCAGTAAAATACTCATTGACTTGGAAACCCTCATGGATCCTTGTCATGGTGAAACCATAAAGTCCAAACTGCTGCTTTCAGGTGGGACAAGGTGAAGCTGGTTCATGGAATCATGGAATAGTWTGGCTTGGAAGGGACCTGAAAGRTCATTTGGTTCCAATTCCTCTTGTTCCCACCAGGAATGGCTCAGCCCTGAAACAGGAGTGGACAAGTTTGTCCCCAAATCCCATTGGCATCAYCCCATTTAGTGGGTAAAATAAATCCAGCTGGAATCCCCAAATTTTTCTCCAAACAAAATTCAAGCAGAAAACCCTTAATCCCAGGGTGTCTTTTGTCAGGAAGATTTTGCTCTTGCCCTTGGAAATCCAAAGGGTTTTGGGACGAGCCCTTAGTCTCACACATAGAACCGCAACAGGAAACAAGGCCCTTACCTGCACTGATTTTTTTTCATTTAGAGGCATGTTTTCCAAAGCCTTCTCTTTCCTTCCCAACCCAAAATAACCTGGCAGCAATGACATTTTAACAGGAAATTAAATGAAAACATTTATTTTGAATTGACATTTTGACTTGAAATGCTGATTTGTTCTGGATTTTTAAGCCAGAGAGTTGTTGTAAATGACAAAAAAGAGGAGGAATATTTGAAAAAGCCATGAACTCTCAGGACACGTCAGGGACAGAGAAGGGACATTTGGCTCCTCCAGATTTCTTTGGGAAGAGACACAGGAGCAGGATTCAGCTGCTGCACCAACCCACCTTTGAATCTAATTTGAAACAGGCAAAAAAAAGGGCAATTTTCTGTTTTCATGAGAAACCAGAAATTTCCGTGAGGCGCAGAGTGGGAATCAATTTTTCCCATCTGCCGTTCTCCACTGCCATTGGAGGATGATACTGTTGATGTGTTGAGGTTTTGCCTTCTTTAAATATCACTGGTATTTATTTTCATTACTCTCTCTTAATTCTAACGAAGCTGAAGTCTCCTCTGTGCCCTGGTGGGGAATTTATCCCAAAAAAGCATCTAGAAACGTTCTGTTTCTTGGTCTGCAAACATCCTTTCATCTCTCCAGCATCCCATCTGTCTGTCTAGCTGCTCCTCCACCGCTTCCTTCCTCTTCCCTGTGATCGCAGCCACCACGACCTGTGAAATGAACATTTTCATAAAATCTTCGTTTGCATTTCAAACGAGGCAGAGGCACTGAAACCCACAGGAAAGGAGGAAAAAAAGCACAAAAACCAACTTTGCTTTCTCGGTTCCTCCTCATTTCTCACATCTGAAGAGATTATTAAACATGTCTAAAGGTAAAATCTCAACTCTTCCCTACATGCCTCCAACAGAAATAGTTTTCCTTGGATGTTTTCTTCCCCGCAGCCTTTTTTGGTACAATTTGGGTGGGTTTTTGTGCTGTTGTAATGAATTTGTGTGATGTTGCCCTCTAATGGCTGATCAACAGGAATTTTAGGAGCCCTGCCCCAGAAATGTTCCTTTATTTTCTTGGGAGAAAYAGTGGGAGTTTGGAGATGAAAGGTCTGGGGGGTTGCTCTGTACACARCAGAGGAGTGGGAAATGCACTCAAAACTCTCCTTGTGTTGCCTCTCCAACCCCCTTGTCACTCAACCCTCTGCCCYGAAATAGAAAGAACCAAAATTAGATATTGAAGAAGGCATTTTTTCCCCCACGAGCCCTTTCTTGGCTGCCTCCACCCTGCAGGGGATCCTTGAGGACCTCAGCAGATGGCTCCCGGCACCGCAGCCTTMCGACAGGAGCTCCTCCGCTCCGCTCCTCTTTGAACGAGGGAAAACATTTTGACTTGAACTTTCATGCATAATGATGAGGCTTGGTTACCCAAATCCACACATTTTCTTTAGTCGTTTTCATTTACTACTGTTTTAAATTATTTCACAGCCTTGCAAATCTCCTCCTGACAGCCAGGGCCCGGGCAGGGAAAGGAAGAGAGAGGAAAAAAAMCCCACTAAGCGTTCATTTTTCACATAATATATTCCAATCCTGTTAGGTCGTGCTGGTGAAGGTAATATTTCTGGCATTCATTTAATGAAATTGACAGTGATGAATGGTTAATTATACAAATTACATTCTTATTAAATCCCCTGGAATCACTGCCTTAGAAAGTCTTAGCTATGGACTTCTCGTGCTGGATACTTATTTTTTTTGGGCGCATCTTTACTGCTGGCTGCTGCAAAACCGTCTTCCAAAAAACCTTGAAAAGCATTAAAAATCCCCTGGTTAAGTCAATTACTGCAGATAAGTTAATCTTAATGGGATGCTTAAACCCCTGTCCTTGCATGAGTTTACTTTTCATCCCTCGCTCTCGGCTCTGGAGGCGCTGGAGAGAAAAGTTTCCTGACGATTGTTGTGACAAATGGATTAAGAGTGGATAAACAGGGCTGGATGCAAAATTTGCATTCAAACTAGTTTTTGGCAGAATTTTCTCCCCAAGCTGGCAGTGAYATTTCTCRTTTTTGGGTGGGGWGCAGCAGGATTGTYTGTGTGTCCCACKGGGTGGGTCATGGGATGGGGATRCRATGCCCAGGGAACWSCRGGCTGRTRATAAAGAATYRTGAAATCATAGAATCATTTCATTTGGAAAAGCTCTCTGAGATCATTGAGCCCAACCACTGACCCAGCAYTGCCACATTCACCACCAAACCTTSTCCCCAAGTGYCACATCCACATGGGATTTGAACAATTCCAGGGAAGCAGCACCAAACTGCCCTTGGCAGCTCGATCCGCCTGTAAGGCAAACAAAACGGGCCATGGACAAACCCAAATTTCCAAAGAACATTTTACCCCTGCTTATTCCCAGGCTGTTTAATCCCACCCCCAAGCCCGTGCAGTGGTTTTAATTGCGGAGCCGGGATGAGCCGGCATTATTAACCAGGGAGTAAATGTAATAAATAGACTGTTAAGTTAAGCAAGTTTTCAGCTTCAGCAGTGAGAGCRGCCATCTATCTTGCGTGGCTTTCTGCATGCTTCATTACCACATGTAACCACACTGGAAAAATCGGCTTTATCCCTTCTAATTAGATGATAAGTTCCCTGAGATGTGTGTTAGCGCTGCCAGGCACCTGACGCTCCGCCACGGCGCCCACTTCCCRCCGCTGCCGGGGAAATTTATTACCCAGCCTCATATTCGACTTAAGTTAACATCACTTAATCTTCTTACTCGACAGAGTTATGTATGAGGCACTCAGGATATATTGGCCAGGATTTAGGGACTCTGGAGCAGGGGAGCTGTGCCAGAGGGGTAGAGGTGGGTGCGAGGCGGRTGGAGGGCTCTGATCAGGCTGCATTTATTTCCCCATCCCCTTATTTCTGCTGATAACYCAAAGGGACAGAGCATCTTCTGCAGCCTCTCCTCATTCTTTAAMTAAACTTCAGGCTGGTTTTGCCTGGCTCCATCCAGAGAACAGGCAGTCAGTAATTAAGAAAGAAGCCATGGCCTCTCTGAGGAGGGAGGAGAGGGTGGAGCGTTGTTTGGCACGAGCAGAGTGTTGCCAAAAATCAAAATTCCTCTTATGATGTAGGCTGCAGAATCTTGTCCATCAGGACCAAAAATGACCACTGCACCACCACCTGGTCCTGGGCTGGCCAAGTGCTTTCAGCCCAGAGAAAAATGGGCCTTGTTTCCTCTCTTATTTCCCACCTAATTTTCCAGGGAGGCTGGAGAAGCGCAAAGGTTGTAGGGAATTGTCACAATTGAACAACTTGTTTTGATTTGGATTCRGAGGTTCATCCATCTCCCTCCTCCCGTCTCCCCAGGATCTGTGTCTCTGTAGCAAAGCACTGAGCCCCTGGTGCCTGCTGGAGCCCGGAATGAGCCAAAGGCAGGAGAAATGATGGAGCTGCCATCACATCTCCCTCTTTGGACTCAATAAGCTTCATAATCTCTGTATAACCACCTATATCACACCACGACAGGAGGAGCAGGGGGAACTTTATGAGCTGGTTAGAGCAGGCAACTCCATCACCAGCCGTGACTATTATTATAAAATATTCTGGAAGTTAACTCAATAAAAAAACTAATAATGAGAGGAACCATCTCTGCCTTTGTTTATGGCTTCTTTAAGTGTATAAATGAGCACGAGGTGATTAATGAGGGTGATCTGAGAGAGAAAGATTTGCATGCGCAGTGCTTGAATTATTTCCTTATTGCATGTGCTTCCCAGTCCCCCTGTTTATTGTGCTGCTCAACGCTATTTAACACAGAATGACTAAAGTTATGAGATCCTATTTATTCCACCTGACACTGTCCCCTCTGCCAGCTCAGCCCCTGGGACWGATAGCGCATGCACAATGAATTCAGAAAATATATTAAAAAGCAATTATAAACTCCCTGCCTTCCGTGTCCTGGCCTTATTCTTCACAGCGCTCCCYGAGCATTTGCATAATGTCTACAGGCTCTTGTGGAGTTATCAAAACACCACGAGGCTCTCTCTTATTCTCAAGAACTGATGGATTTAGGAGTTAAAGGTTGCCAAAGGTGCCTTGGTATCCTCCTCCTGCGTGCCCTGGTAAATGTTACCGGTGCCAGCAGCTCATTCCCTGCCCCGCCTGCCACCCCAGGAGATGGTGACAGCCGGAATTTTGCCGGCTCAGYGCATGTTTCTTGCATTAAAGCAATGTCCTTTGCTCTCCCCACTGCGATGGCTCCGATATTAGAATTTCATTATCTTCCTGGGCTGTTTCCCTCACCGCTTTCTGCTTTATAGACTCCTCAAAACCTCTCTGAGGGACAGGAAGAACATCAGACCGAGCCATTCCTACATGATGGGTAATTTTTCTTGCCTCTGAGACATTGCAGGKTAAGATCCTGTTGACTGTGAGCTGGATTTCATCATTTCCCCTCTTGCTTTCTCCAGATTTCTTCATCCAGAGAATTCCTAATCCACACTGGAGAATTCCTAACCCACCCTGCACTCCATGGCCCGTGGGCTGCCGTGATGAGGCACAAACCCTCCAGTCAAACACCATTTACCCCAGTCRGCAAGGGTGACAGCCACCAAATGCCAAAAACACCCTTTAGGGGCTTTTTGAAGCTGTAACAGCACATTGTGTCACTTCGATGGAATTTTGGGGTTAAAATGATGGTGAAACTGGGTTGTTTCACGAGTTGTAACTGGGGAAAACTGCAACAAAAGCAGTGCAACTTTGCCAGGTTGCACTGGAAAAACTTCTCACCTGGATGTCCCACTGGTTTATTATTGATGTCTTCTCTTACGCATAATAAAACTGGAAKATGCTGCAAATCCGAGGTGGTGTTGAACCAGCTGGCACCGTGTGTCTCCATCTAATTATACACAGTCCTTTGGGTTTCATTCCAGCCCCGCCATCATTCTCTTCCGCAGGATTTTAACTCACTCCCGGCACAAAACGCTTCATCTCCGTTAAAAGTGAGGGTGCGAGCAAATAAATTAGCATTTCAGGAAGTACTTGAAGGCTTTCACAGCCTGTCTTTCCCCAGAAACTGTTTATCAAGCATCTTAATACCAACCAATTTGTACACCTCAAAAATACATTTATTCTGTAAATTGTTTATAGAAAACCAACAGAAGGAAATGGGCTTTGCTGCTATTGAATTCATTAGTAGCAGACTGGCTGATTGCTTTTATTCCTCCTAACCTATTGTATATTTGATTTGCTTGGAATATTTTATATAACTCAGYGCTGAATGGATTCTGTGCTGGGGTTTTCAGGGAGTTAAATCAGCCCCAAATTGAGGAATCAGACAGCGCCGCTGCTTTTTGCCCCACAGGTTGGTTTTGTGGGAATAGGTGAGAGAAGATGCAGRTTTCCCAGAGAAACTGTGGATGCTCYTGGRTCCTGGAAGTGTCCAMGGCCAGGCTGGACAGGGCTTGGAGCACCCTGGGRYAGKGGAAGATKTCTCTGATCATGGCAGGGGGTGGARCAARATRAGCTTTWAGGTGTCTTCCAACCCAAACCATTCTGTGATTCTGTGACAWATTAATTTATCATATTTATCACTCTGTTTTCTTGCACTTTTCCCCTTCTGTATCCCAGTCCCAGCCAGAGCTGTGGGGTCACTGCACAAACACTTGTGGGTGACACTGCCATGGGTCACCCACAAGTGATACTGCAATGGCGAGGGGTGGCAGGATCTTTCTTTTGRTAATGAAGATTTTGTGTCACTGTGGGTTTGCCTCAAATGCCCTAATCCTTCCTAGCAAGTCAGGTTTTCATTGAGTTTTATTGAGAGGAAAAGGTCCCAGGAGATCAATTCCAAAGTGSTGTCTCCTGACATCAGGCTGAGGGAGCAGCACAGTGGGAAGTTCCCGGGGTTTGGGAAGAGCAGCTCTGCGAGGAGCAGCTCCCCAGGGCAGCAGGAGCAGGTCAGGGTCACCCCAAACACCCRGGCCAGGCGTGGAAAACTCACCGAGGAAATGAAGCCACCCTTGGAGTGTGACCTGGGGCTGTGCTGGGTGTCCCCAGCCCTGTGACATCCCTGCACCCACAGGGACACCTGGGAGTATCTTTGGTCACAGCTCTGGGCATTGTTCCTCAGCCCCCACCCGTGCTSTGTGTGCAGAGGAAGAGGTTTGAGAGGAGATCAGCGATGTTGAATCTGAGAGGCAAAGGGAAATTTTCATCCCAAGGGCTCCCCGACAAACACCTGGAAAATAAATCCATTAATTATTTGCATCTCCCTCCTCCCCAGAACTCTTCTCCTTCACCTTCTTCTCCTCCAAGGCACTGGGCTTGAATTTGAGTGTGTGAGTGAATAAAATGTGGACATTTGGCTGCAAAATAGGTAATATTGGAGGGAATAATTTTGAAGGGAAGCAGGACAGAGCTGCACATTCCTTGGCAGGTACCTTGCAATTTCCCAAAGCAAAGGGGCAAGATCACTCCCAAAGGTCAGAGATACCATAAAAATTATTCTTCTCCCCAAAACAAACACCAAGTGGGCTCTCAGCAGAGGTTCATCTTTTGCTGTTGTGGCTTTGGCTTTGGTGGAAGARAARTGACACAGGGAGAGGATGTGCTCTSACTGKGGGGAGRGTGTTGGCTGCTGGTTGATGTCAGTGATACAGTTTTAATGTAGACGAGCTTCTGTGTTTTCCCCGTTGCACAAAATTCCCTGTGGACATCTCCACAGACTCCTAAATACCTAAATTCTGTGATCTTCAGCTCCTGGCTAAAGCCAAGGGGAGAAAGCAGCAGGGAGAGGAGGAARGAAACATCCAGAACTGTCTGGCTTTATAAAGGAGGAAATGCAGGGGAGCAGGATGGTGTTGAGGGGGTGGAAGGGTGGCATTTCTCAGGCAGCCCAAGTTTGCAGGAAAACAAACAGAGCCTTTTCCAGTCCCTGAGGCTCCAGTGAAGGCAGGCATTCAGCTCCTTGGCAGGGCTCCTTTGGAGGGCTCAGCGTGACCCAYTTGGGAGAGCAGGAGCCAGCAGGAGGCTTTTCCCCCTCTTTGAGTAGAACTAAACRGGAGAAGGAAAATAAAAACAGAACAAAGAGGCAGCAGTGCTTGGGTGGGAATTTTGACACTGGAAAAGAATATTTGCTTCAAAGGGACTTAATCCTRTCTTTTTTCYTTCCTCTTCTATCCAAGAAACCTCCTCATCCCTTCCCTGCTCCAAAGGGGGCTGTTTCACCTGCCWGTGGCATTGTTGTTCTGCCTCCTTTCCTCCTGCACCTGGGCTAGCAAAAATGCAGGTGTTCTTCTCCTCCTTCTTCACTCCTGAAGAGCTCCTGGGCTCTGGGGAATTTGCTGGTGGGAGCAGGGAAGTCTGGGTGCAAGCAAACCCCTGTGAGGTGGGCAAGGCATACCTGAAATGACACAGTCCAGCAGTGGAAAAGCTGAATGGAGTCTGCATGGGAGGGGAATTAATTCTGCACCCCCTTCTTTTCCTTCTTTTCATGCTGGGGAAGGAAGGGAGACTCGGCARAGGAAAAGGGTGGATCCACCCCAAAGCTGTGGTCTTGTTTTCCGTYGGAGAGAGACAAAACTTTCTGCTGAGCTCGACTTCAAAGGCAAGCGCCGAGCCTGGAGATATTCATTTCAGAAATTCATGTACAGCTGCATTAGTTCGGGGCTTCACATGTTTTATCCACTTGTCACGATTAGACATCATTATTATTGCTGCAAACAGAGATGGCTGGGAGATAATAATTCTTTATGAACCTCCCGTCACAATTAATGTGAGCTCCATACTTGTCCATTTACTGAGTTTTAAGCTAATCATTCCTTATATGTGTTTCAAGCCTTTAGTGAAGTACAAATAATTTGAACTAATTAGCTTATTAAAAGAAGGGAATGAAAACAAATGGCACATGAATGAATTGTGGGATTTCGTATGGAATTAATATCTCGCTAATACATGTGGATTTGGTAAATTCATTATGCATTCATAATCAGACCTGATGAATCACCTAGCTAATTCAGGAGTAATTAGGCATGAACCACTGACACTTATTTTAAAGTGCGACCAAACTGCTTGGCTCCATCCTGAGGACTCAATTACAGYCTCTGAGGCCCAGGGAAGCGCTGCTGAAACCTGCCAGGTGACACAGTGAGACCAAATCCCAGAATCACCAGGGTTGGAAGAGACCTCCAASATCTTCCAGTCCAACCCATGCCCTGACACCTCAACCAAACCACAGCACCCAGCACCACATCCAATCTCTCTTTAAACACATCCAGGGATGGTGACTGCACCCCCTCCCCAGGCAGACCATTCCAGTGCTTTATCACTCTTTCCATAAAAAACTTTTTCCCCATATCCAATCTACATTTCCCTTGGTGCAGCTCAAGGCTGTGTCCTCTGGTTCTGCCTGGAGAAAGAGCCTGACTCCCCCTGCCCACAGCCCCTTTCAGGCAGTTGTAGAGTGTTGAGGTCACTCTGAGTCTCCTTTTCTCCAGGATAAACAACCCCAGCTCCCTCAGCCGTTCTTCCTGGGAACTGTGGTTGTGCTCCAGGAGATCAGGGGTGAGGGTGTTCACACCTGCAGCCTGGCGGGATGTGGATGGACCATCACATCCCAAAGCTGCTCACACCAGAAGGGATCCATGTCCTCTTTCCCAGAATTAACAGTGCCATTGCTTCACTTGGAACCAGCTCATTTTTCACTCCTTGGCAGCTGATGCATTAGCAATCCTTGGAATTATTTAATTTTTGTATWACCATAATGGTTCATGCAGTTCCTTGTCCAGCATCCCACAGAATGTGGGGCTGATGCAGCCCCCCAGCCCAACCAGCCTTGAAGAGCAGTTCAGGCACTCAGGGAAACAGGGATCAGCAGAGGCAACATGGGGACACAGCCAGAGGATTCTGAATGTGTTGAGGCCAAAAAAGAGCTGGGAGGGGTGGCAGAAATCACCAAGGGTGTGACAGGAGCATGGTGAGAAGCGTGGAATCAGCTGGGTGAGGGATGGGAGAGATGGCCATGCCACAGGGAGGGCAGAGCACGGTGATGGTGATCTTAGAGCTGGGATTCGGGCAGGACACGAGCAGGGAGAGTTTGCTTTGCAAAGGTCAGAGGAGAGGATGGTGGTACCCAGGGAGGAAGGATCAGGGGAGGGCTTGAACCCATGGGTGGGGGAGGATGATGCAGGAAGGCTCTGTGGGGAGAGATCCACGATCCTGGTGCTGTGCATGTGGATTAGGAAACAGCCTGAAGAGCTCTGTAGCAGCTGGGCTGGGCCTGACCTGCTGGTGAGGCACCCTGGAGGAGATGGGGTGCAGGAGAGACAGCCCTGAGGACAGGCAGGGTGGCAGCTGGGGCCAGGGGGAAGCACCATGGGCTCCCTCTGTGCCAGCACTCACCTCCCATCGCTGCTGCGCGGAACCTCCGCTGCAGATCTGTGACTCATCTGCCTCCAGGTACCAAATTTGTGTTTGCAGATAAGATTATCCAGGGATTAATTGTAGAGGGAGAAGAGAAATGTAGATTAGTCATCCCTTGAGAACAGACATAGATCAACAGCGTTTAGAATTACCTTTGGGTGTTTAACAGCCACGGATCACCAGAGTACCTGAACACCTACCATGTAAAATCAACAGCCTCGTTAATTATGAAAAATAATTCATGTCACACCAATCTAAACCCACTAAAATCTCTTCTGCATTCATCCCAGAAGCAGCTGTATCACTCCTGCACTTGCCCCAGGGCCAGCAGAATGTCTTGCATTCCATTTCTTCCTCCAGAAAGCCGGAGCGGGAAGGCCTGGCAGCAGTACATTTCCATGGGTTCATCCTCCCTTTTGCAGGAACCGCTGCTGCTGAGAGCCCCAGTGGCTTTCAGAGCCAGGGATGCACCTGGGGACTCATCTTTGATGTCAAAATGTGCACCTCCCTGCAGCCACCTTCTCTCTGTGTGTCCACTGTCCCTGGGAAGGGCTGCGTTTGTCCTGCACTGTGTGTGTCCGTAGGTGTCCATAGGTGTCCATAGGTGTCCGTAGGTGTCCATAGGTGTCTATAGGTGTCTATAGGTGTCTGTAGGTGTCTGTAGGATGATTCCCAGCCCCTAAAGTTAGACAGAGCTCTGCGCCTCCAACATTCCACCGCTGGCAAAATCCAGGGAGCAGGGCTGCATAAATTGAGAACTTTGGTTCCGCTTCCCAGAGCACGTGCATGACAATGGGATCTCTCCTTACCTTAGAGAAAGAAAACAAAGTGGGAAATCATATTCCACCCTCTCGGATCCACCAGGAGGGCCGGGCACAATCCCACTTGCGATGCCGTGCGCGGATCTGGGAGCGGTGCAATCACAAAGAATAAACAGTAGCAATTACTTAATACTTGTGGTGATGGAGTATTGAAAATTAGCGCCGGAGTTAAGCGCTAATAAGACACATAACACACCGTAAGCCGGCGAGTTTTATAGAGTAGAATCAAGAGTAAATAAAATTACAATTTAAACAAAGGCAGATAATTTAATTATCTTGTAGGCACAGTACTAAAATTTGGAGTGATTGGCTAATCAATACATTATTACAGGATGCAGCAATGCGACCTGCCTGGGAGATGGTGGGAAATGGGAACTGGGGAATGGGAGTGAGGCGCTGGTTGGGGTGGTGGGAGATGGCAGTGCCAGACCTGGGCAGCTCCCTGGGCAGCTCCCTGGGGCTGGGATGTCTGGGAAGCATCATTGTGTTTTGAGGTGTCATGGTTTTACTTGGTCCAATTTTTGGTGGTGAGGGGATGGGGAYCAAGAAACCACAAAGATGGCTGCTGTGAGGAAGTTCTAGAAATTTTCTCCTTCTTCTCCAGCAAAAGGAGTCCTGCCCCCTGTGTACCATGGGAGCAGAGGTAGAAATATGGAATCGCTGAGGTTGGAAAACCTCTCTGAGATCAAATCCAATGCTCCCCAAGCACTGCTAAGGCCACCACTGTCCCAAGTGCCACATTTAGACAGATCCAAACACCTCCAGGGATGGAGATTCCAGCTTGTGGCAATGCCTGACCGAATTACAGAGGGCTGGAGTTGCAGCAGGAACCAACCTTAGGTGCTTTCTCTGCTCCCTTCACGTGGTTTTTCCATTCGCAAGTTTTCAGTGCTTTGACATTTAAATTTGACATTTAAATTGGACTTTCTGGAAATGAGCAAAATGAGGGAGACAGGCACAGCTCTGAGAGCAGCGAGGAACTGCTACCTGCAAATCCGWGCATAAAACCCTTCCCCAGAGCAGCAACCCAGCCATGGTGCGTCCATGTAAAACTGCCCAGAATGATGTCATGCCAACCTTCACCATCAAAATGCTCACAGGATTTTTGGAGCTCTCCAATCTGTCCCCTGCCTTGGGTGRCCCTCCAGACAAAGGGACAAGCCTTGTTTCCTCTTGCTGTTTCTTTGTGTTAAGCCTTGAGGTCTGTTCTCCACCCGCGGTGTTCTCCAGGCGTGATGAGGAAGCGCCACTTCTCACGGCCATCTGAGCTAAAAACCCTTTTGCACCCAGAGATTCCAACCTCTGGAGCTCCTAAATACCCCTTTCTCCACGAGATAAGCAGGACAGTGCTGTCCTCTCATTCCACTGGAAACATTCACGATGGGTATTCTTCCCGCCAGATCCTCAGCTGGAAGGAGCAGGCATCACCACACCAGTGTTGGGAGGCCTCGTGCCAAATTCCACCACCTGAGGATCTGGCTGCTGAGATTTGGGGAGGATCAGGAGCTGCATCCCAGCATGAAATGCCAGGCTTTGGTTCCACGCCGATGCCAGTCTTCTAAGGGAAAGCAGCTCTCCTTTCCAGCCCATTGTATTCCGCTAATTTAATTCCATTCTGTATGTCAAATCGCATTATATATTCACAYCGACGGAGGGTCTATTTTTTTTTTCCTTTATTAATATTAAGACATTTATTTGTCATTTTTTAACAAAATTGAAAAGGAATCAAAACCTCATTTTCTGGGAAAGCGGCGGTGCTAGCGTGCGCGCCACTGCAGCTGCCTCGCTGTGTGTGGCCTCTCCTTCCTCTGCAGGTTTTTTTCTCTCTTTTCCTAAATCCATCTCTTCCACACAGCTCCCCCACCCCCCACCGGGCCCCCATGGGATTTTATCCAGCCAAACTCCCTCCTTTATGGGGCACATGCCAGTTTGGAGGGACTGGAGAGGAGAGCGCTGTGCAAATATTGCTCACCATGGATGGAGATGCTCCCCATGGGTGTGATGAGATCTCTCATCCTGTGCCCCAGAGGACTCTCAAAATGAGGAATCATAGAGTTATGGAACCATGGAATGGCTTGAGTTGGAAGGAATCTCAAAGACCATCTTCTTCCAAACCCTCTGCCATGGGCAGGGACACCTCCCACCATCCCAGGGTGCTTCAAGCCCCAATGTCCAGCCTGGCCTTGGGCACTGCCAGGGATCCAGGGGCAGCCACAGCTTCTCTGGGCACCCTGTGGCAGGGCCTGCCCACCCTCTCAGCCAAGAATTTCTTCCAAATGTCCTGTCTAAACTTACTCCCCTTGTCCTGTCCCTCCAGGTTCTTGTCCCCAGTCCCTCTCCAGCTCTCCTGGAGCCCCTTTAGGCCCAGGCAGGGACTCTGAGCTCTCCCTGGAGACTTCTCTTCTCCAACCGTCCCAGCCTGGCCCCAGATCAGAGCTTCTCCAGCACTCTGAGCATCTCTGTAGCCTCCTCTGAAGGCAAAGATAGGGAGCAGAATGATTCGGAGAGGGGGTTTGGCTGGTCCCATGAAAATCCTCCTGTAGCTCTGCCACAGGTGATTCCAGGTCCTTGTGCTGCTGCAGTGACAAGATGAAAGTCCCATTTCTCATGAGGACACAAGATCATCCCATTGATTTCATAATTTTCCCTCCTAGACTCTGCACAGAGAATTTTCAAAGTGAACGATGCGAGTCTGGGAGCCCTTCCAGCCCTGCAGGGCTGAGCTCTTCTATCCCATGGGATTGTCCAGGGATTCAGTGGACAGGGGCAGGAGATGGGCTGGGTGTGCATGGAGGTGGTGGTGGGCTCTGAGTTTGGAAAMCCCTGTTTGAAAGGCTCTGGAGTCCATCCAGACCTGAGTTACAGGGACTGCACCGCACTCCTCACACTCATTACACCGCAGTGTGGAAAATCTCCCTCTGTGACCTTGGTGGGGAGCAGGTGACCTCTCCAGCTGCTGTAAAATAATTTTAATGATGTTTTGGGGAGACGATTATAATTTGACTGAGAAGCTCTGGTATTTTGTGTAAAACTCCATTTTCCTGTAAAAGCTAAAGATTGACAGTCGGGGAAATGGAGTGAGAAGTGGCAGTGGCCATCTGAGGTGCACAGGAGTGTTCTCCCTCCATCTGCCTGCCTGGTGCTTTGTTCCCCTTTTCCCAAGCAGAATGGTCCCCAACAGTCCTGATTTCCTCCCTTTTCCTGAAAACATCATCAGTTTGGGATTTTTTTTTTTTTTCAAAAGGTGTTTATTCCATGCCATGGCCAGGGAGAGATCATCACGTTCTACAAATCTCCTCCCTCCACTCTGCCAGCTGCAAGCTGGGTGGCTTGTGCTGCCTATCCCCTCTTTTGAAGATCTTTGAGGGCAGGTTCTCGGGAGAATCAAATAGCTTGGAAAAACTTTGTTCAGCTCCAGCTGCCGTGGCTCTGAGCTGTGGCTTTGTCACTTAGACTTTAGTACGGGCATTGCTGGGATTAAGGACACAAACTGGRGCTCAGGCGGGAGGGAAGGGCTGTGCCTGCCCTGTCCGTGTTCATTCCCACAGCACAGTGGCTGCCCAGGAAGGGCTTGGGTGAGTTTATGGCATTTTTGGCTAACGAAGCGGAGATCTGCATTGCAGTAATTGCAGGGAGGGGTGGAGATCCCAGCGGGGGCTGTGCAGGGAGTGCTGAAGCAGAGGCAGGAGCAGCTCGGGGACGTTGCTGAGCTGTGCAGGTCACTGTGTGGCACCTGGGCTGGTCCAGGGCCAGCTCTGGCAGTTTTGTGTCACACAGGGTGGGTTTGGGCAGGGCTGGCACTCACATGTGCCCTCCTGCCAGCAGACCGGACCAGCTTAGCTCCTCCATCCCACCCTGACTCCAAGATGCTCAGTTCAACTCGGTGTGACCCTGCAGGGCTGGCACTTGGCCCCCAGATCTCTCAGCTGACAAATCTTGGTGGCACCCCAAGGTTTCTTTCCCCTTTGCATGATGGATGGTGCCAGCAGGGCGCAGCCATTCCCTGGCATTGCCCAGAGCAGCTGTGGCTGCCCCTGGATCCCTGGAGTGCCCAAGGCCAGGTTGGACATTGGAGATAGGAGCAGCCTGGGATGGTGGAAGCAGACCCTGCCCGTGGCAGGGGGTGGGATTGGATGGTCTTTGAGATCCCTTCCAGCCCAAACCATTCTGGATTCACAAGCTTTTCCTCCAGCCTTACTGGTTAGTTGGGGACCAGCCCATTGGCTGTCCCTGCTGGTGGGATGCCACAATCTCTTCCAAGATGCCACAACTTCTTCCAACCCACCACTTGTCTTGTTCCCAGAGCTSAGAGATGGCAGCTGGGAATGACATGAAGGTGTGTCAGGTCTGGGTTGCATTTGAAGAAAAGGTTCTTCTGTCCCCAGAGGGTGCTGGCACTGCCCAGGCTCCCCAGGGAATGGTCCCGGCCCCGAGGCTGCCAGAGCTGCAGGAGCGTTGGGACAGCGCTGCCAGGGATGGACAGGGGGGGATTGTTGGGGGATCTGAGCAGGGCCAGGAGCTGGACTTGATCCTTGTGTCCCTTCCTACACAGAATATTCCATCATTCTGTGATTCTACAATTCCTCTTTCTATAGGAGACTCCAACAAAGTGCAGTTCACCTGAAGCACAATAAAAGCTGAAATTTCTCGTAAAACAAAACAATTTCTAGAAGAATATAAAAAAAAAAAAAAAACAACCCCACCATCCTTTTCCTGCTGTATCAACATAACCTTATAGCAACCCATTGCTTTGATGAGGTCTGAGTGTTTCCTTTCTGGTTTATGGTATCGTACGATTATAAAGTTGAAACAATAAAAGCAAATCAAAGCCCTTTGATAGCACAAAAACAAAACATTTGGGGTTTGGCTAAAATGAATGATATTGCTGGAACTGCACTGACGTGCTTGGATTTTTAGGACTGTCTTGTGGTGCTTCTAAAAAAAAACTTTACATTAAATTTAGGCAAATTTTAAAACAAACCATCATTTCAAAGATGAAAAAACATCCTGATGTTGTGCTTTGAGAAGGCAGAGATAAAAACTTCCCAATTTTCCCATAGAAGAAGAGTATTTCCAATTAGAAGTGTTTCAARCTGGTTGTCAACGATTTTGGGACATTATCTGACTCTTCAGTTTTCGGCAAATGAGGTTTCTGATTGGAAGGAGCTCACCCATCTGTAGGAGAGTGTCCTATATACAGGACTAATAATGTTGGCATGAATAATTCATCGATCTTTATTACATCGAAAGGTATGTGTGGAGTGTGATGCAYACACAGCCTCATCAAAGAAAGGCATATTCAGTTAAAAATAATCAGTTTGACTGTAGATTTTTGGAGTGTTTGATGGATTAACTCCAGCAAATCAACCTCCAAACTCGACTTTTGTTTGTCTCTCCCCGATCTGTAGGGAGATTATTAATATCATGTAACATTCAGTTAATAGGTCAGATGTGAGACCTTATTACAGATGGGGGATAAATTGCCTCTCTGGTAGCACATCCCTGACCTTCACCGACTTCAGAGTTCAATATTCAGCCTTCATCCATCCAGCCTTAATTACTGTGTGCACGAGCATTAGCACCACCACGAAAGGGCCAAGTTCAGGCAGCCAGGACCCTGCTTTGCATCRTCTCTCTGCCTGGAAAGGACACGGAAAAGTCTTTGACAGGGTTACAGCCCAGATCTTCTTCATGTCTAGATCATCTTTTGGTTGTTTTTCACYCAAAAGTTGGCTCTGGGTTCTGTGGGATTGAGGGACTGTGGTACCGTCTGCCTCATTAATAACCTGGAAAGCTTTCCAAATATTAATGATCTCGTTGCAGCCAGATTTTCGGGGTGCCTTTGCAGGGTGTTTKCACCCAGGGCAGGTTCTCAGTGATTGCACAAAACAACAGCAGAGGCAGAATGGGGTCTCACAAAATCACACAGAAAAGCAAGGATTGAGTTTGTTCAGGGGAGACATCACTGACTGCAGCTTCCACTCAAACAGGACTCAATCCCTGCTTTCTGTGACCAGGAACAGGACCTGATGGAAGTGCTGGAACTGTGAAAGGGGAGGTTTGGGATGAATACCAGGGAAAGGTTCTGTCTCCAGAGGGTGCTCGTCCCAGCCCCGAGGCTGCCAGAGCTCCAGGAGCGTTGGGACAGCACTGCCAGGGATGGACAGGGGGGGATCTGGGGGGGGGTCTTTGTAGGGCCAGGGGCTGGACTGGGTGATCCTGGTGGGTCCCTCCAACTCAGAAGATTCTCTGATTCTGTGATTTGCACAGGAGGGCTTTTTGTTGGGCTTTTCCTTCTCTTAGGAGCAGCTGGGATGATTTGTGGTGCTGTCTCTAATTGAGGATGGATGAGAGCAGGGGTGGCTGTAAGGTGAGAAATGTGRGTTTGGAGATGGATTTGATGATCCAGCCTGTCCCATCCCTGGCCCAGCTGTGTGAACAAAGGGTGGTTGGCGGGTGGCCCCCAAGCAAGAGCTCCAGAGGGTCCCCAAAGAGAACTTCCCTGGAAATGCATCTTTTCAGTTTTACTCAATTCTWCTCATTTTGCCGGGGGAAAGTCGATGGCCTTCATTACGAGTCAGAGCAGGTGACATAATTCTCCTTCTGTGCTTTCAAATCTATGAACACACGAACTTAATATTAGCAACACAGATACAAATAGCATTTTAACGCAGTATTTATCACCTCGCCTTCTCAGGAGAAAATCTATCAGAGCTTTAAATCTAAAACTCTCCCATTCTTCTCAAGCAACAAGATCAATTCATTAATATTTGGAAAGCTCTCAGGGTTATTAATCATCTGTTATTATTTTATTTATGTACCTCTTAGTAAGAAAAAGCGGACAAACCAAGGCCAGTCTCACTGATTGCAGCTTTTAACTTGGGGGAATGCGACGGGAGAAAGATGGGAACAATTTTATTGGGGGAAAAAAACATCCTTTGTGCTTGCAATTTGCGTGGCAGAGGTAATAAAAGATGCTGAAAGTCATCTAAAGGCTGMGAAAGGTAGCAGGTTAATTATCTTATCATGATGAATTCTCTCTGTATCCATGGCCTTAGCAGAGATCATAATGAATTTATTTAGTATTCACRGGGCCATTGTGGCACCTTTCTTCCATGGGTGTGTGCAGGACAATAAACACCTGAACTGCCCCAGGGTGGCTGTTTGGGAGCTGCTCCGAGCCTGGGCTGGAGTGGACAGAGCAGAGGAGTTATTAAACCGTGCCATAGATCAGCCAGGCAGAGAGGTCAAGCCCCTAAATGAGTTCAGCTCCTTCCCTGGGTCTATCTCAGATGAGTACCCACAGCTTGAAAATAAGTTTGTAATTGACTGATGCAGACAGATGAGTTTGGGAAGAGGTGATTGATGTCAGCAATATATCTGAACGCAATCAGCCTGGCCTGGAATACAAATCTGACAGCCTTCAGCAGCTCAGAGCCGCTCTTTGGGTAAGATGATCATGCTGCTGGTGTCCAGCCCCAACCATCACCTTGAGCCTCTGCTATTCCCTGCCTTGGAAGCGGTGTGGGATCAGGAGTTGCCAAATTTGGGGTGTTTTGTTGGCATTGAACGGTGGTTTAGCAATTCAGGTCTTGATGCTTCCAAGCTTTTTAGCACGCACTTATACTCAATAGTAGTTGGGCTGATGTTGGCATAATTTGCCCCAAAACATCAGGAACAGGGCAGGACTGTGCTAAATTAGGCCAGAGGCAGGAATGGGACGTTCAGGTCATGCTGGAAACCTGGAAGCACTGGGACCTGCAGGTTCAAGGGGTTTAAACAGACTTGTGCAGCTGAGCAGCTTTCCACACACTGAGGGAGTGTCTTGGATGGCCTTTTGCTGAGCCACGTGCTTAAATGGCAGAGAGAGRAACTCCAGGGTTATCACTGAGGTCCTTATCAGCAGCAGGACATGGAATGGGGTCTTGGTCCCTGGAGCTGCATCCAGCCTGATGTCAGTRGTGGCTGAGCCTCTGCTCCCCATGTCCTCAGAAAGCTCTGGGAAATCAAAGTGGGCCAACAAAAGCAAAGCTTCCTGCTCCCTGGGGGCTGGAAAGGGCAGATGGCAGTGGTGGGGTGGACAAACAGAAAACCCACGTTTCACCACTCTCAGTGATCTTTGACAAAATCATGGTTTAGCTGCTTTACTRCAAGACCAGAAGTGCTGGTGATTCTTCACCTTGAGGAGTCTTTTCCCTGGATGTTGCCTGGCTCATTGGATCAGTGAGTGCTCTGGGTGAGTGTTATTGTCTGAAGGTTGTGTCAGACCCCTGCCATCCCTTGCTTTCCCCACTGACAAGMTCAGAGCCTGGGATGTGCATGGGGAAGGTCAGGACTTGCCTTGGGTAAAGCAAAGGGCTCTACACAGCCACCATGAGGAGATGTGGAGGTGCCACAGACAATGTGGCATCTCCCTGGACTCTCTGTTGTTTGGAACCCCCTTGTTCCCCTGTGCTGTCCCACCATATAGCAGCTGGAGCAGCAGAAAAAYGGGAGGATCGAGCAGGGATCACTGCAGAGGGTCCAGGAATGGGGGATGGAGCTTCCCCTCCYTCCCCAGCCTGCTGCATCTCTCCTCCCCCATGTCAAGTGCCTGGCTGGCACTCCCAAGCCATTATCAGTGTCCCTCTGAGCTGC
>NW_026623433.1:1361348-1382510 GCF_030028575.1 Malurus melanocephalus
AGAGGTGGCTGCCAGGGAGAAAAGCAGTTTTATTCCTTCGCCACCTCCTTCATGGCCAACCTTTGGCTGACAAGGGGCCTTGCAATGTGTGTGGGGTGATGTCTGTGTTGCTGTTGTCTCCCTTCTCCTCCCTCTGGGTGTCCTGCCCTTGGGCCAGGGTTGGGATGGCCCTGGGAAAACTGGGAKGAGCTGTCAGGTGTTGTCAGAGCCACCACAGACATGCACTTTTCCAACAGTGACATGTTCCATCATCGAGCTGCCTTTCCAGAGAATAATTACCCATCCAGGTGCTGGCTCTATTTCCCTTCCCCGACCCTCCTGCTCCTCCCCAGCTCTTCAGGGACCCCTCRTGCCTGTCCTGCCCTCTGCCATCTCTCCCACACTCTGCATTGTTTGCCATCACTCTAATCCTGTCCCCACCTAAGGGGACCGGGGCTCCTTTCATCTCTGCATCTCTTCAGTTCTTCGTTCTTTCGCCTCATCTTCCTCGCTGGCAGGATATGAAAAAGCCGCAGAAATCGAATTCCATTTAAAGGCATCCACCRAGAGAGGATTTTTTTTAATCCTCCTTCCCCTTCTCTCCTCCTTGAAATGAAGTTTCTTGCACTGCTCATTAGATGATAAGTGAATACAGAAGAACCTTTGAGCGAAGGTAATTCCTGGCGTGTGGAAGAGGGCYCTGGTGCTGGCTCCACATTTATGAATGCAAACGAGTCCGGGCGTCCTGTGGGGATGCTTTGTCAGTCCTTTTATCTCCAAAACCAAAGTTCAAACYGGCTCCCTGAGTCAAGAACCATAAAATTATTCTGTTGAAAGAATTCTCAAATGCCATCAGTGGAGGGGGGAGACCTTCATTTCGCAGCCTCTGAACTGGTCTGTGCATGTGCGGGGGAAATGAAAGAGCCCTTCATTATCTGGGTGCTGTTCAGMTCCATGCTGCTCTYCTGTAATTGATGGAATATATTGTGCTCCAACAGGGAAGGGCCAAATGGAAATMTAATAATAATAATAATAACAATAACAATAATAATAACTCAGTGTRCTTCAGTTGCCCRTTTAATTTCCAAATCTCAAAGCACWTTTGAGACAATTGACCAAGACYTGCAGAAATCCTGGWCAAGGAGGGACATCGTTATCAGAAYTTCTGCCTTTATCACAAATCAAAGGAGTTGTAATTTCAGGGGTGTCCCTCCCTCMARTTGGTGCTKGARSATGGGGCTTCATCTGAGCRCCATCAGCACCCCAAATCCATGTAGTGTGGGAACATGGATACCCTTGGATTGGTCTGTTGGTGCAAATAGGCTGGAATTCAAGGGAGGGGAGGTTTTAGGTGCCAACATCACCATGGACAGGGACTAAAGCTGCCCAGGGGCCTGGCCGTGCTTGCCTGGGTGATTTTGAGGAGTGTTTCCAGGATGATCCACTAAAGAACTGCAGGTCTGCAGGATTGGGGCACTCGAGTGTGATTTTGGAGCAATTAATCCCTGGAGCACCATTCCTGTGCACAGAGATGAGTTCCTTCAGGGTACAGGCACTCCAAAATCAGTCAGACCTGCTGCATCAGGGGCAAACCCTTTGTACAGGCTGCACATTTCTGCTGGGATGGTGTAAAAACACCTGCACAAAATGCCAAAAGCTGGATGGATCAAACAGACGAGCACAGGGMAGGGAAATGACAGCAGAAAAGGAGAAATACAACTGGTGTGACTGCCAGTACATCTGTCCCAGTTCCCTCCCACCGAGGAGACACAACAATGCCCCAGTGCCAGCRCCATCCCTGTCACAAGCCACTCAGCCAAATGTCATCACCATTTCAGAGGTCTGGAATTCACTGTAGCACCAATCAACAATACAGTTTACAGGCAGTTTGCTGGATTTTTTTTGTGGTGGATTTTAAATTTCCTCTCTTTTTTAGCAGCTTTTCYTGCAGAGATAAATTGCTGTAGTGGGTTGGGGACCAGAACAGCTTCCAATTCCCCTCTAGCTGAGCATCAGAGTGACAAAGACATCTTTGCCCACCCAGTTGTGACCAAAATCCCACTGGTGTCAGTACAATCCTCAAGCAGCTCCTGATCACAGATCACCTGGAGCAGGTGGAGACCCTCCGGGCTGAAAGGAGAGTTCAAGCTCTGCTCCCTTTTAAACTGTATATTTTATTTTATTTTATTTTATATTTTATTTTATTTTATTTTATTTTATTTTATTTTATTGATTTTATTTTATTTTATTTTAATCTGGGGTAATTTTTTTGCCAAGCAGGATGCAGCCAGGGAAGGAGCTTGGGTCATCCAAGCCACGTTGCTTCCAAAGCTACGAGCCAGTGTGGAGCAACACTGGAGGATGTTCCTCTTCCTGTCCAACCCTCCCTCGAGCTGCTTCCTTCCCTGCCTAAAGGTGCAGGACCCTGTTTAATTAAGTAATGAGMACCAAATGTGATAGCTACAAGCATCAGCTAATTAAAAGGAGGGGAATTGTAAATGAGAAGTGTCACGAATCCACCGAAAATCAATCAAATTAGAACGTCTCATCATCCCCTCAAATGGACCTGATCTTCTCCCTCTTCCTCGCTGCTTAACCCTTTGCACCAGCAGATTTTGCTGGTGTTGGGGGAAATGGTGGGAAAAGGCAGAATTTGGGGTTCCAAAGGCACAGGAGCACCTCAGGGCTCTGATGCTCTCTGACAATGACTGGGTCTGTGTCTCCTTCCCCCTCTGCAGGTACTGCCTGACTCCTGGCAGGGCCCTTCTTCCTTTAAATCCTCACCAAGGAGCACCATGGCAGCACCCACCAGAAGAGGAGGAAGAAAAAAAATCTCTTTTAATCAAAGAGAATATTAAAGCTGAGCTTTTTGTACAGCAACGGGCCTCAGATGGAGAAATCCCCTCCGTTGGCAGGGGGAAGAGCAAGGGAGAGGGAAGGAGATAAAAAAGCATCAGAGTTTTAATTAAAAAGCTGCATCCTGCSTTCGTTTGCAGCTTGTTTCCGGATCCCTTCATTAGGCTTTACCCTTCAAATGCTCGTTATCAAAGATGTACAAATTCCACTGACTCAGGGTGTGCATTTGCTGGGAAAAGCCCTTTTTGTCTGCGGGTTGGGTTCCTGGTGGATGGGCCAGCAGCAGAGGGAAGGAGCAGGATTTGGTGTCTCAGGGGGAAGCATCKCAGCTCCAGGGATTTCCTCACACCRGTCTCACTGGCCAATGGCCACCTCCAGCCAGGCCACCTCCATGTGGGACCACTTGTGACCTTGCATGGGCAGGAAGGAACAGTTAGATGGGTGATCCTTAAATCCATGTGAGCTGGAAAGAGTTCATTTGGCTGCTGGGGGCTCAGGAGGGTCCTGCAGCTCCCACCWCACCTTGTGGGAGTCCCAGCAGGAATATTTCCAGTGGGACTTTAGGGCTGTTGAGCTTTTGCTGAGCATCTTGCCATGAATATCCCCACCCCTGCTCCTGGAATTGCTGGGAGCTCCATCATCCCTGCAAGCTGCATCAGAGTGGGGTTTGGCCACTGCCACAGTCCCCAAACCCTCTTCTTGTCTGAAGTGCCACAGGACCTTCCACAGCTGCTGGTCTGTGCCTTAGTTTCAATTAAAATGCTAATGATCCCTTCCAAATTGGGCTGCTGAGGAACGTGCTGTCCTCACCCCRAGGAGACCAGACAACTTTAGGATCCAGAATTTAAATGAGAACCTATAATGCGGGTAAAAAAAAGAAAAAACTTTTAAAATCCCTCATTTTCCACCTTTCCCTGTTGTTGGGGGGTTTTGCAGGGCTGTGGCTGTGGTGCTGGGCTAGGAAGGAGGATTTGAGCTCGAGCTGGGGTCACAGCCAGGCTGTGTCCAAGCCCTGGCTGCAGCAGAATTAAATGTTGAACCCCAGGAAGAGCTGAGAGGCCAGGACACCTGGGTATGGCTGTCACCCGTGCCAAGCTGTCCTGTCTRATCCTTAGCAGCAGTCAGGGATCACGAGTTCAGCCCCTGGATGTGTCAGGGCCATTTCCCTTTCGTGCCTGATGCTGGGGACCAAAATCTCAGCGCATCTGATGTGGCAGGTGAGCGTGAGYTAGACTGTCCATCCTGCAGATGCTTTCTCATCCCCTGTGCGGGGTCACTGGGGGCCTGAACTCATTTCTGCTTGCAAGGCACGAATGAATGCACGAATGAATGCTGGATGCTGCTTTTGTCCTGGAACAAGATGAGGATGAGATGGGAAAACTTGCTTCTTGTTTCCACCCAGCCCTCGGATGAAAAGCCCAGCTTGCCAGCGGGGTCAAAGCCACCATCACCTCACAATCCCGAATTTAGGACCTTTTCTCCTTAAATCAAACCTTCCCTACAATGACTTGCCACCGAGCCAGGTGGCCCCGGTCCCTCGGTGGGTCCCAGTGACAGCTGCACGGAGCGTGTTCGAGGGCCAGCTGCCGGACCTGACAAGATGCGTTAATTAGGACGTGATGTCCCTGCACCCGACACTTGCACAGCCCAGCAGGGCTGTCGCGGGGTCAATCAGCACGGGCAGTGGCCACAATGCCACCTGCAATTACGGGGAGGCAGTGCTGACAGCGGGGTGGCCGTGGCAGCACAGGAACCTCATGCACTCCTGACAGGGCCTGGCATGCTCGGGGTCTGTGCTCTGTTGTCCCCAGGCTGGTCCAGAGGGACTGACACTGCCTGGCAGCAAACTCAGCCAGCAGTTTGTGCTCTCTGCGTTTCCTGAAGGAAGGGCAGAGCCAGGGCACCAGCTGGTGAGGGACTGTGCCATCACCTATGTGCAGGTACCTCATTTAGGTGCAGGGTCTGTCGAGCTGGGAGGGTTTGACTTAAAGCCCCTCACACCCTGTGCCTTCACACAGAGATTCTGACTGTCCATGGACCCTCTCCCTCGTGCTGAGGTGGAGCCTGGGTGACCTGGATGTGCCCAGGGACAGCACCTGGGCTGCAGCCTCAATGACACATCAGCTCACAGCTCCTGCCCTCTGCCCCATCCCTCTCTAGCCATGTAGGATGACCCCAATGTCCTGTTGGGATACTGGGGTCACATCCCTCATGGCAGGGAGGACACCAGGAACCCAAGCCATGGGTGTCYTACAGGGCTGAGGCAGGAGATCTGCAGGGGCCACTGTGTGGATTTGGGGTGGGTCACCTCATTACTCAACCTCACCAAGATTAACGGGTCCAGCAAAGCTCCACGGGTGGCTGAAGTAACATCTTTTCTTTGGGGAAAGCCATTGCCTTAACCCTGGGCTTGGGGCACCTCTCCCAGATTTCAAGCCACGTTGTTTCTAACTTTACACCCAAAGTGTCTTTATTTTTGGCATAACCACACCCACAAAAACCAGGGAAGGACCTGGCTCTTCTTTAGTGCAGGCATGGCACCCTGGCTCTGGCCCTGGTGCAATCTGTGTCTCCGTGCTGTGGATGGATAGAAGTTATTTCCCAGAGCGCTCTGGGCTGCGCTCACGGGCCCCGTTAACGGGTGAATGGCGCAGCTCACGCGCCGCTGTCGCTCTGTAATTGTCATTGCTCTGCGAGGAGCTCTGGATGCATCTCAAGTGGAAATAACAACCCTGGTTTTATGGGAATGGGGAAATTCATCCCCRGCCTAACTCCATACAAGGGCAGAGCCGCCTCCCCCACGCACCAGTTATGATTGCTCTTCCCAGCTCCAAGGGAGCTTTTCTTGAGCAAATGGCTCATATTCCCATTTCCRCACAACGGGCCTCGGGGAAAAGGCAGAAGGCTTTCAGGAATCATTATAGAAGCCTCTGCAGAAGGATTCTCTGCAAGGTCTTCCTGTGCCTGGTGTTGGCTCTCCAGAGCCACGAGGCCCCTGGAAAATGTGCTCAGTTCTCAGATGATAATCGTGTTTATGTGGAAGTGAAGACCCCAGAAGAGACCAGTGCCGTGCTTGGGGCAGGATCCGTGCAGATCCACAGGGAAACATGGGCTCTGTCTCACAGAGTTAAAAGTCCTGATGGAAAACATGGCCTCAGGCAGCTTGGAGATGCTTTCCCAGTGAGACCAGGGGTTAATCCATGTGTTGGAGCCACATTTGGAAGCTCCAAGGGGGAGTTTTCTCCTGGAGAGTTTGTCCCATCCTTTGCACTGCAGCCTTGGCTCGATCCCTCTTGGCTCAGTGTCCTGCCCTGGGTGTCGTGGGTATCTCTGTGCTCTGCTTTCAGTTTGTCAGCCTTGGATTTCCCTGATTACTCAGATTCCTGCCAAAAATACAAGGGGGTGATTGGTGCTTTGGTGATGATGTGCCCTTGTTGTATTCCTCCCCAAGCTGCTTCCACCTCCTGGTGTTCCCATCACCTGTTTGAGGTATTTACCTGGCTCTGTATCACCTCTCTRTTCAATCCTCCTCCTCACCTTGTCCTGTGTCCAGCCATGGTGTCATCCCCACCCTACAAACATCACCCTTCCCTCCCTCTCCACCCCAGGATTCAAGGACAAATTTCCACCAGGCAGAACAGGGGATGGCAGTTGCTTGGATTTCCTTCTTCCATTGCCAATGGATTGAAAATTAAAAAATAAAGGACCCTTGTGTTTTGGGATGGGAAATAAAATGTTGGGGGGAGAGAGAAAAAGTGTTTCTCAACATAATGAAAACACAAATGGACAAGATAATTATCTTCATAAGGGCTTGGATCCATGACAATACATCTCATTTTATAAAGCCCATTAGAGTTGGAATTTTATGCAAAACGCTAAAAGAAATCTAAAAATATAAGGCAATAGAGGCAAAGCAATGGGGATTATTAAAGGGGGAGGAGTGTTATATTGGAAGCAATAAACCCTGGAAGAACCAGGAAAACAATGTTCTAGTAAAACTGTAATAAATGGCTGGGGTTTAATCACTTGGTAAATAACTAAGATATTTCTGCAGGTTTTACACTGTCACAAAAAAATAATAATCCCAGCCCCTTATACATTAAGGATTCAGCCAAGATGGTTTTTCTGGAGACAGAATCAGGGAAGAGTGTCATTTCAGCAATTTACTTTTTTAAATAATAGTGTAYTATTTTCTGCATGGATCCACTTTTCCAACCTCTTTCTTGCTTTTAAGAGATCATTTACCATTAGTTGGGGTTTTTTTCCCTTTCCCCACTCAGCGTACTCTTGAGTCTTTGAACACACAAAATTATATTATTCCGAGCAATCTTCCCCACTACAGCAAAAAGCAAACACTTTGGGAAACTCCTGGAGGGTCTCATTTTTAATAATRATCCTTCCTGTGCTTGGACCCTAATTGAAGATATTATATGGGTGGTTTAGGAAATAGAATCACATTTTGTATGGCTTTTTCTTTACCTATTAAATAGCTGGAATCCAAAGGGTGGCTGTTCTTCCACCTCCCCAAGTTACAGTGCATTATATTAAAATGAAAATGCTTTAATTTAATATCCTCTCCTTTTTTTTTTCTCAGTCACCCCCATGCAGCTGAATGGAACCCAGCTCTCAGTTTAATTTTTCAGGAGGTGTGGGAGGAGGCACCCAAGCCCTGAGCCTGCCCCATCATTGGTATGAGCCCATCTGGTTCCAGTCCTGAGCAAAACCCTGTCCATGGCAGCAAACAGCATCGGCAGGGGCTGCACAGGGCAGTGGTGGGGTCACCACCCAAAGTGGGCAGAGGTGGCACTTGGCCATGGGGCTCAGTGGCCATGACAGTGTTTGATCAAAGGCATTTGGCCATGGGGCTCAGTGGCCATGGCAGTGTTTGATCAAAGGCATTTGGCCATGGGGCTCAGTGGTCCTGGCAGTGTTTGGTCGAAGGCACTTGGCCATGGGGCTCAGTGGTCCTGGCAGTGTTTGGTCAAAGGCTGGACTTGATCTTGGGGATCTTTTTCCAGCCTCATTAATGCTGTGATCCTAAACACCTCACTTATGGTCTCATGAGCTTGTGGGGTCCTGATGTGAGCCCCTCCCTGGCAGAGGGGACATCKCCAGGGACACATGGGCTGACCTGGGGCTTTTGCCTTTGAACATCTCCCATCCCTTCCGGCAGGATCAATGCCTTCAGGGGCTAAACCTTCATGCTGGAGCCCTTAAATCCCCTGTAAAATTCCCTCAGCACTCAGGGCTTTGCCAGGAGATCTGGGATCAAAGCCCCACTGTCACATTCCCCAAGCAGTCCCTTAATGCAGGAAAACTGTGACAGGGCATCGTGGTGAGCAACTCAGAGTGCTGTCCGTCAGGAAACCAGCCACTGGYTCACCCCTGGGACTCGTTCAGTGTCCTCAGACAGCTGATCCCTGTGCTCTGCATGGATTTCATCCTCATGGATCCCCCAGTGCTCCCAGGCCATGCACACCAGCAGCACCAGCAGGAATGGGAGCTGCACTGGGGGAACCTGAGCAGGGTAAATCAGCCAGGAGACCACCCCAGGTCCCGCTGTAAAGCAAACGAGGGGCTTSCTTCACAGAACCACGGAATCTCCTGAGCTGGAAGGGACCCACAAGCACCATTGAGTCCAACATMTGRCCTGGCACAGGACARCCCCAAAAATCACATTTGGTGTAAAGCARGCAGCTTTTTGCTCCAAACATCCCTTTTTATTTATTAGGAAGAGCGGAGTCGCACGTTCCCAGCTGTGACCTGGCTTTGCCGAGGTCGTGGCAGGGGGAGGCTGAATTGACAACCCAGCATATGTGTGCAGCAGAGCCAGCTCCAATGTGGCCCCAGGGAAATTTGTGTCAGGCTACAGTGGGATTGAAAAATCTTTGAGTGTCTCCACACCTCGATTCCTCTTTGTGCTCAGCTGAGCTGTGGCAGCGCTTGCTCCGTGGTCAGTCTGGGGACAGCCACCCCTCTGTCCTGCCCCAGAGAATGTCCATTCTCCAAAGACAGCTGGCACACATTTGGTGTGGAGATTGTGCTGTCAAAAGGAGTTTGTTTGGCTGGAAGTGGCGTGACAAAGGGAGATTTATGAATTACGGGCCTGGTGGTTTTGGCAYCCCCCTTAAATATTAATCCTGCTGCAGGCAGCTGTTAATTGTGATGGGTGCTGGGACCCAGGGTGACCTTGGAGATGGCAGCAGGGACTCTCTGGGTTCTCCCATCTGTAAAAAGAGGCATTTGGGCCATCTGTCCSCAGGGGTCACAGCTGCAGGACGTGGAGAAGGTCAAGCTGCATCTTCCCACTGGTGGATCCCCCTTTCCCCATCAGGACAAGCCCCACCACCCTGTTTGTGCTCATGTCTGAAAATCCCTGGGGCTGTGTGAATAACAGGGATAAGCAGCATCTTCAAAAGTTCTGGTCTCACAYAGCTGCAGAGAGAAGGCTTTAAAATACAACCCCTTAAAAGCTCGAGGCTCAGAAGGGAAATAGAAAGAAACCACTAAAATTTACTTGTTTATAAATGCCTGTGATTTCCCTTTTTTTTTTTTTTTTTAAGCCGGTCCCATGAGGTGGGAACATAAATCATGGCTTTATTGGAGCTCTTGGACTGGGAAATGCAGCTCTTTCTCCTTAGAGCCAGAGAGCAAYGGATGCTCTGAGCTTGCAAAGCTCAAATGGACTTTTCCAGCMCAGAGCTGCTCCCYGAGCCCAGCTCMCAGCCTGCCCACTGCCTCAATTCCCAGTTTCCTGATTTCTCCAAGCAGCTCAACCCTCTCAGTGCCAACCCCTCCATTTCTAGCAGCAGGACCTGCTGTTTCCTGTCTTAGTCTGCAAAAATAGGATGTCTGCCCTAAGTCAAAAACAATCCTTAAAAATAAAATTCAAAGTCCTGAACAGTTCTATTAAAAAAAATGAACATCAAACCTTCTAAGTTTGCTCCCAGCTGGCTGGCAAGGGAAATAAATATATAAAGGCCTAAATTAAAATTCCAGGGAAGCCATCCAAAATAAATATGCAATATTTTCCTGCAAAGGGCCATAATATTATTTTTATTTTTTCGCTCCCAATATGATCAGACTACTTTACATTTTAATAAATGCATGGTTTTGAAGAGAAAATAGTATTGCTTTGATATGGCAATGATTATTTGATCAAATAAGCTATTAGAAGTTTTTGGGACTGCATAATGGGGGGAAAATGTTGGTTTCTTTGCAGGATCTATCTACCTAATAGGCAATGATTACAAACAAATAGTTCTATGCTGGAACAAATGGGGGAAAATTAAGGTTATCTGGCATGGAACAGCACCAAAAAATCCAGTAAGATAACAATAAGGGAGTAATGTATAGCTGAGTGTTTGGGAGGTAATTGCATTTCAATTGGCTGATGGCAGAGCAGGTTGAGGTATTAAGACAGTGTGGCAGAGGAGGCCTCTGTCTTCACACCCACACCACAAAAACATCTCTCWTCTGGGTGAGTCGTTCTCCTCCTCCAAAGCCTCTGGAATCCTGCAGGAATTCTGCTGATGGCAGAGGTGGCACCTTCATCTCAGATTGTCCCGGGCAATCCCACTCTTGGCTGGGGAGTCGGGGTGATTTGTGGGGTTTGTGTCACCCTTGAGCCGTGGAGATCCCAGGCATGCTGAGCCAGGGAGCCCTCGGTGGGTCTGGTCAAACAGGGGGTGTGAAAACAGAACCAGAGCCCTGGGGAGCATCCCTGGGAGAGTCCTGGGCTGAGCTGGGGCCACGCTGAGGGGCCTGGGCAGGGGCAGGCTGCAGATTCTGGAGGAATCTCACGTATTCTGAAGGAATCTGGTATGTTCTGGAGGGTTCTCGTGTTCTGGAGGAATGTGGTGTGTTCTGAAGGGATCTCAGGTGTTCTGAAGGAATCTCATGTGTTCTGGAGGAATCTAGCGTGTTCTGGAGGGATTTCATGTGTTCTTGAGGAATCTGCTATTTTCTGGAGGAATCTCATGTTTTTCTGAAGTAATCAGGTGTATTCTGAAGGGATCTGGTGTGTTCTGGAGGAATCTGGTGTGTCCTGGAGGGATCTCGTGTGTTCTGGAGGGATCTGGTGTGTCCTGGAGGGATCTCGTGTGTTCTGAAGGAATCTGCTGTGTTCTGGAGGGATCTGGTGTGTTCTGGAGGAATCTGCTGTGTTCTGGAGGGATCTGATATGTTCTGGAGAAATATGATGTGTTCTGGAGGAATGTGGTGTGGTCTGGAGGTTTCTCATGTTCTGGAGGAATGTGGTGTGTGTTTTGGAGGAATCTCATGTTTTCTGGTGGGATCTCATGAGTTCTGAAGGAATCAGGTGTGTTCTGGAAGGACTTCAGGTGCTCTGAAGGAATCAGGTGTGTTCTGGAGGGATCTCATGTGTTCTGGGGGGAACTCGTGTGCTCTGGTGAGGAGGGAAAGAATGAGAACCATTGTGGCAATTGCTCCTTGGGTGCTTTGCCAAAGCATCCCCGGCCAGCCCAGGGATGAGTCTGTCCCCTTTGCTGCGTGTGCAGTGGGCTCAGGAGAGCATGACAAGCACCAGGGACAGCCYGACACCACCATTTTCCACTGCTGCTCTGGGGCTGTGTCTGCTGGGCTGTGTGGAAATCGAGGTCCCTTCTGGCTGGGAACAGGAGGARAAGCCACCCAGCAGCTGCCTGGGCTCCTTCTCAGCAGGCAGAGGTGCAAAGGGCTGGATGAAGGCAGAAGTGGGGACAGTGCTGTTTAATGTGTTTAATGAGCCCCCCAAGGGCTGACAGCAACGAGGCAGTGGGAAGATGTGCCCAGGCTTTAGGGGGAGGAAGAAATAAACGCTGTGTGTTTTTAAAGGCCCAATTTCCTGCTTTTCGCTGGTCCTGGATGAAAATACCTCACAGAGCACTGCRGGGTTGAGGATGCTGATTTTAGACTCTCCCCAGCAAACCTGGTGCATCCTCGTGCACTTTACTGCCAGGCTGAGATTTATCCCACTTAGATTTTGTTGCCCATCTGTCACGGGCAGGATGCGTCACCTGGCAGAGGTGCTGATCTGTCTGTRCTGAGAAAGAGCCTGGCCAAACCCACGAGACAAAAACCTATTCAGCACCTGGAATTGGAGGGAGAGAAGCACATCCCCAGAATACTTATTGTGCCACCGGTGCTCATCTTCCCCCCATCCATCCCCCTCTCACACGCCGTGCGTGWGCAGCCTTTTCCGGCGCGGCGCAGAGCAATTCTCGCTTTCCCTTTGCAGTCTGCCTTCCATAATCCACTTAGAATTTGCAGCTTTTTTCCCCCCTCTTTTAAGCCTGCCTTTAAACTCTTGATGTAGCGCTTTTCCCATCTGTTTCTGCCTGTGCATCTTTCCTGTGCGCTGCCTAATGACTTGCTCTCGCTAGGAAGAGGCTGTATATTAATATTATCATTACAATTCTCCTTTCCACCACTTCAGATCTTGCGAGGAATGTAATTGCTAAAGCAGATTTTAAGTTACATCATGATAACCGAGCGAGTTACGGGGGAGGTTAGACTATCACTCYGCTCTGTAGTTTCAATTTCCCTTCGGTGCCGCTTTCTGAAAGACCCCGATGGCACGGTGCAGGCAAATCCCACACGAGCAGATTCATTATTAATATTGTTGTTAACTGGCATTATTAAGTTGGAGCCTGGCAGCCCCAATTATGGGCTGAGATCCTTTTGTGCTGAGGGGTTTGTTTCCCATAGAACTCCTCTTCCATCAGCTGCAGGTCCTTTGTCGTGGGCTAATTCTGCATCCCAGAATTTCTCTCCTGCTTCAGCCCACRTGTTCCCAGGGGGAATATTTTCCTCTGCCTCTTGCCCTGTCCCCAGAGGACCGGAGGATGATGTTCCCGTGCCAATAATGTKCCTCSAGATGTTTATTCCACTCCACTGAAYGGAGTTAACAGTCTCTGTGGGTTTAACACCTGCCTAAAATTACTCTTTGTTTGGCRTAGGGTGAGGTAACTGAGGGAAGTGGCTTCACTCTCATCCTCAGAGCAGATTGGGAGTTAATGGGACATGGGGGGGGCAGCACAGCCAGTTCAGGGCTTTCCACCACTCCAGCCTTTGGTGCTTCTCCGATCCCATGTCCTTTTGCCTCAGCAGGGCTCCCATATTCCCTGCAGAAAAACACACCAGTAACACCAGTAACATGCTGGTGGTGGTGGATTGGGSATGACTCTGTAGAGGCTGGGCTGCACTGGGGAATGGATGAAGCAAAGGATGCTCTCCCTGCCATCTCCTGGTTTAGCTCCAAGCTGCCGTGGCAGTAACGAGCTTCCCAMGCTGCAAAACCCCGCGTTCGGTGGATTGATGGCTCGAACCTGAGCTGCACTTATTAAGAGGAGCAGACTATTTTCATTAGGAGATGCTGACATTATTAAGGCCAGTTAAATGTCTCCTAGAGATGGTGTGCGCGGCGTGAGCTCGGTACAGCATGTCCTCCAGTTTGGCTGGGACATCCGAAACCCATCCATCAGCCCTCGACTCATGTCTGTCCCTTACCCCTCAGCTGCTGAGTTTCATTTGGCCAGTCCTCCTCTCTCCCTCCTCTAATCCAGTTCCAGGGACTCAGGTGGATTGAGAGCTGGGGACTCRGAGACTTTCATTATTCACATTGTGTGCACCTGAAAATTGCGCTGCCTGCTGGCTTCCAAATTGAGTACATTAAATACAATGCATTAAACTGCCGAAATATGGAAATACCCAGGGAGGGCCTCAGATTTAAGACACTCCCGGCCGAGCCCCAGTTTCCAAGAGCCACGAGCTCTGTTAATAGCGGTTGGTGCGGAGCCAGGGAGGAGCAGGGGGATGTGGCTGCAGCGGGGCGGAAGGACAGGAGCCAGATGGGGTCCTGGGCAAGGAGGAAATGCTGTTGGGATCCTGGCACAGAGGAAGATTTGGGCTGGATTTGATGCCTTTAATGGGCTTACCTAAAAGAGAGCCCAGACARAATTSAGAGAATCCAAAGCAGTTCTGTTATTGCAGGGCATTCAGGGCCATCCAGGGCAGTCCCAGCCCAGCCAGGGGCTGCACCCACAATGGACAATGGCTCACGGCTTTTTCACCCTTTCTCACTTTTGTCCATTTGCACAAAATCGGGGCTGAATCCTCCAATTGCAGCTGCAGCCAATGCAGTCAAAAACTCCAACTTGGCTCCCCCAATTCTCTGTTGTTTCCATCTCTTGGGGCCTGGCCCAGGGAGGTGTCCTTGAGTTTGGGGCTGCAGAGGAATTGTTTTGTGTAAAAATGGGAGAGCAGRAGCTYAGCACTGTCTGTRGAGTCTGGAGTTAYCYACTAAACTAAAGAATCACAGGGTTACAGAGACATGGAAATAGAGAAGATGAAGTTCAAAGGCATCAGATTARAATACAGCAGAACTCAGGCTTTGTCCCCTGCCTGGCTGTGTGTTCTCTCAGCTTCTATGTAGGGCCTCTCTTGTGGTGTTGGAGGTTGCTGAGGGGCTCTGAAGGGTGCAAAGCCCCTGTGCAGCAGAGCTGGTGATCAGGCTGTGCTGGACATGTGAAAGATCCACTTCTCCCCTCTGTTCTGCTTGGGCACTGAACTCATTTCACATATGAGAAGTGGCACTCGTTTCTCTGCACCCAAGCAGAACTCAGGGAGTGCCCAAGTACCTTTGTGGCCCCTCTCAGTGCCTGTGAAAGGGTTTCATCCTCACTGAGCAATCGAATGTTGATAATGTGTGATTGTTCCTGGTTATTATTTGGGGAAACTGAGGGAGAGCAAGAAAACAGCTCCTTGACCGAGGTCAAGAGCCTCTGTAGCAAAGTGTGGAGCAAAACCCAGCACCTTGTGTTTGCTGTATGGAAACCAGGTTGGGCTTTGCACCCACCTGACCCCGTTATCTCAGCATTGATCCCTCTGTTACTTTCACTGACAAGCTCCTGTCTCCCTGAAACACACATTTTTCCTTTAAAGACAGAAAAACCAAACCAGGAGCACTGCCATTCAGGTAGGGTGCTCAAAGCACCTTTGATTTTGTATATCCCATCCCACACTCTCTTGTGAAGGATCTCTCAGTGCTTCTAGAGCCTCACAGATGGATTTCACAGCCACCACACACACAGACCCACACCTTTGCAAAGGCTTCCCACACGTTTCCCACTGGATCACGTTGTAAAACAGCACAGCCGGGCAGGCCAGGAAATGAGAAAGGTGAAAACATCGAGTTTCAATCAGGAATCTAATTAACCAGGATTTGATTTAGATAGTGGATTGCCTCTTCTGTGATTAGAAAAGCCGTGTGGGGTCTTTGATGACCAATAGTGATCAAGGCTTTGATTAAGATTTCATCTTGAGAGGGGASCCCTTGATAATTTATCGGCCCTGAGCAAGGGGCACCTGTGACTCAGAAGRGAACAGAGGTTTCCAGCAGCACTGACCGATGCTCCTGCTGAAAAAATCATGGCAAGCCTATGTGTGTTGGCCAAACCTCCCTGCTCTTTGTTGGCTTCCACCACAGAGCCCTCAAACACAGCCAAAAGCCCCCTCTGCTTCTAAACAAACCCTTTYCCCCAGGAAAATAACCCCTCCCATCCCCAACACTTCTCTGGTTTAGAGAGAGGCCAAATCCAAATCCAGATTTTCTCCTCATCTCCACATTGTTCCACTTTTGAGGTTTGTTGTTGCACCATCTCTGGCTGAGCTGCCGAGTTCCACCTCGGTTGAAGCCGGTCCTGGTCAGCGCATTCTCCATCATCTCCTGGCTGGAAGTGCATCCCACAGCTCTTCCCCCTCCACCCTGGGCTCCCACAGTAATTGAACAGGATATTTTAACGCCAGGCCTGGCAGCTCAGCCTAAGTGATTGTAAACAGGGAGGCTGACACCAAAGRAGAAACGGCAAACATAAAATTTTATGGCTTAACACCAGCAATTAGCGGKGAACACAGGAACGCTCTGGAGCAAAGGTTCCCGCTCCCTCTCTGCAGAGAGGCTTCTCCATTTGCAGCATCCCCAAATGCCCCATCCCTGGCAGAGCTGTCCCTGCCTCGGGCACGCCCGGGGATGCAGAGCCACACAGGTGGGCACACGTGGCTGCAGGAGCTCGGYGGGAGGAGGCAGCGGCAGCAGATGCCGCCTGTCAGCCCGAGCAGATGCCTCATTAGCCACRGTGTGCACCGCAGCCCAGCTGTGCCGGGGGCTGCAGCCTCTGGTGCCTGATGAAGTTGTTGAGCTCGCCGTTCTCCCCTCCCTTCCCCTCACGCCCTTCTCCTCCCTTCCCCATTCCCTTCGTGCAGCACCGCCTCGAATCCTTCCTCCCCAGTCCTATCGCATCCCTGGGGCAGCTGTCCCAATTTTCTCCCCAAGAACCATCCTTTGATGTTCGATAGGAGGAGAAAATGGCTCAGAGCCAGATCAGTTCCTGCCAGGGCCCAGCACAGAGGGTCCCCACGGAGGGGGAGCCACTTTAGGGTGCGGTGTCAGTGGACAGGGGGGTTTGGCACTGAAGACACATCTCTGTCCTCATTTCACCGGGGGCTGGATGCTCGAGTGAGAGCCRTCACTCATGGGCTCAAACCAAGTGTAGTACAAGACAATTCAATTAACGGCAGTGGGAGTCAATAGCGCGGGGCTGGGAGCACAGCTCTGCCTGAGCCAGGGGACATCACCCCACTGCATGTCAGCCATGGGCTGCCATCCTGGGGACACGGGGGTGCTGGAGAAAAGCCTCTCCTGGAGCATTCCCCTGGGATAGAGGCAGCCCTGTGTGTGAAAAGAGTCCCGTTCGTCCACAGCTGCCTCTGCTCCAGGGGTAAAGCACAGCAATGGGGAGGTGTTGCCAACAGCTTGAGGRTGGGGATTCTGTTYTTCTGCTCKGCTCTCATGAGACCTCACCTGSAATGCTGCATGCAGCTCYGGGCTCCTCAGGGCAGSAAGGACACAGATCTCYCTGTGGGASTGAGTCCAGAGAGGCCACAGRGATGMTCCAAGGGCTGGAGCCCCTCTGCTCTGGAGCCAGGCTGGGAGAGCTGGGGGTGCTCACCTGGGGAAGTGAAGGCTCCAGGGAGAGCTCAGAGCCCCTTCCAGGGCCTAAAGGGGCTCCAGAACAGCTCTGAGGGACTGRGGACAAAGGCCTGGAGTGCCCAGATGAGGGGAGTAGCTTCCCACCGCCAGAAGGCAGGGAYTGATGTTTTTATTCCCCTTGCTTTGAGCACTCTCAACCGCACTTCACAGACCCCCTTCTCTTGTCAGACCCCCAGAAATACACAAAGATCCTCCGACTCACATCTCCATCCTCTGCCCATCCTCCTGTTMTCCTGCACTCCCCTGAGCTTCCCTAACAATCCCCCCTCCAATGTACTTGTAATGCTATTCCCGTGTTTCCTGGGGTTTGCTTGTGTTTGACGAAAAGACCTCATCATTCCAGATTTGTCTTGCGTGAACTATCACAGGATTAGCCAACTGGAAACCTTTCCGAGTTTTCTTTCAGAAGCTCGTCCCTAGGGAGCATCGCTTTAGTAAGTGATTTTTCTGTTCTAGCCCAAGGATTGGATCGGCATCCGGTAGCCAAATTGAATTCATTCGGGCAAGGTTAAGAGCCATTTGATACAGTTTTAGATTAGGTGGAGGCAGCCATATATATTTCATATTCTGCACTAACTGCTGCACAGTTTCCAGGGATGGACCGACGTTGCACTTATTGACTGCTCCCCAGCGATCCCGCTGTTACAAATGGATGTTGCTAAACAGGGAGATGGATCCTAAATCTTTCCCTGCTGAAAGGTAATGGAAATAAAACAGAGAGACAGGCAGAGGGAATGGCTCGACACTTAATAAAAGGTTGGGGTGGCTGTCAGGGTGGCYGTGGGTAGCAGGGAGAGCTCCTCAYCGGCTSAGGGGRGGCTGTTTGCATTCATCCCATGGGCTTGAGCCCTTTCCCAGGCAGGACTGAGCTCTTTCCCAGGCAGAATTGAGTGGGACTGTTAGAGGAAAGTATTGCTGCAGCCACCAGCATGGTACAGAGCAGGGCTGCTGTGTTACCGTAGTAACAGGGAGGTGCTCAGCATCCTCCTGCTCCCCTTCCCGGGCTGGCAGGGAGCTGAATCTGGCCACGTGGCCACCATGAGGCTGAGCCTGTGTCAGCCAAAGGTAGAGACATGGTTTGAATAGCAGGACAAATGGGTTTCTCTGTTTCCTTAAGGTGAGCCCATCCACGGCGGTAGCGATGCCTGAAATGCTCGTGTGCCATCGCCATCTGCTCCCGCTGGAACGATCTCAACAGCGGCATCCCCCGGGGCTGGAGCCCTTCTTCCATGTGCTTGGCCTGTAGCAGGGAAAAAAGGGAAAAGAAATTGCTCTGAGGTCTCAGAGAGGCTGCTCAGGCTGCGAGATACTCACGGAGTATCAGCACAGGGAGCTGGGGTAGCACCCCATGGGTCCAGTGGAAAATGGGAAGGGAAATCCCTGTGGTCAGTGTGGATGGGCTCACAGCCCCGTGCTCAGCTTTYAGCACAAGCCAGGTGAGAAAGGACTCAGGAAAAGAAGCAAGTTATATTTAGGACAACCCAAAGTCCCCCCTGAAGGATCCTGAGGACAGTCAAGGCCCATAAAATTCTGTTCTTACTCACAAATCTCACCAATACTCCAGAGCATTGGGCCCATGATGTTTATTGCTTTTCCAAAGGACCCAGCTCCTGAAGTCATGACATGAAATGAGGGGCTCAGGCTTCCTTGCCTTTTGACTGTTTGATCTTTACAGCAGCAGGGAAAATTTGGAAAACATAACCTTTACGTTCTGCAGAGCCAGGGAGCAAATAAAAAGGACATAGAAGTCATTTGCTATTTATTTCTATTTCTGAAAAAAATTCACTGTTTCTTTTTTTTTTCTTTATTTTGAAAGCACCTCAGTCTCACACACTTTTTTAACTGCATTGAGTGGTTTKGGGGGCTGGAGATGCGTAAATAATGACAGGGTTTGGGCCTTTTTGTGCATCTTCTGAGCTGTTCATTAACCTGCTAGAAACGAGGCAAACAAGAACTAGGGAATGAAAAGCTGCCTAAAGATGTGACAGAGAAAAGCACAGATCCTCTTCTCCTAGAAATGTGCTTCCCAGGAGTGGGTGGAACTGGTGGAAGTGAGAATGCTTGACCTGAACCCTTGTGTCACACCGAGAGCTCTCCAAAGCAGGAGACAGCACAGAAGTGCTCTTCAGCTTCATGGCACAAGTGGCTCTAGAAATGGTGCTGGGTGTCAGTTCTCACTCCACRCTGTCCAGGGGATGTTTGCCAAGGCTGTGCAGGGTGGTTTTGTTAAACAGAGCCCCAGAGTCGCTGACCTGTGACCGTGAGATGTCGGCATTGAGATGTCTCTGCTTCCTCCAGGGCTGAGAGGGGCAGGAGGTCACAGCGGGAGGACACAGGGCACTRCCATGGCAGGATGTGACATTTAAGCACCACTTTATCTGTCTTTTGTCAGTAGAAACCATCATCCTCCTTTTCCTCCTTCTAATCCTCCTCCTCCTCRTCCTCCTCCTCACCCTTCTCCACCCGAAGTGTCCCTGTGAAATTCAGGGCCTTTTTGATGAGTTTCTGAGCATCTCCTTCCCTGTGCTAATCCATGATGCCTCCTCCCATGGGGCTTTCCCATCTCATTTTCCCAGCCACCAACCTGTTCTCCCCATGCTCCCAATTTATTGACCTTCCTGTTTAAAATGGCCACAGGACAGGTGGGGAAAATGAGCATTTTTATTCTYGTTTGAAGCAGGAAAAAGCAATTCCTGCCAAAAACATTGATCTGTGTCATTGCCTGGTTTGTTTTCTTCATAAACCAATTCAAAACTACCGGCTGTTTTTCTTTGTTTGGGTAAGAAATGAGTGCAAGCCAGGTAAAAATGTTTTAGCTTGAGGGATTTTCCATCCTGAAAAGAACAAAAGCAGAGAAGGAAGTGTGGAGGTAACAAAGCTCAAATAACACCATGCTGTGAATCCCACCGACCTGGGAATTAAACATTGCTCCTTTGCCATCATTTCCTCGGAGAAGCCCAGGCACTGTGAACAGTTTTGACAAATGTGTTTATATTGTTTGATAGGAATCTTCTATCCAGGACTAAAACACAATGTTGTGGGGCAGGATGGGGAGGGCAAAGCAGAGCAAAGGGCACATGTCAAGATTTCCCTGGATACAGGAAGATGCAGGATTTAGTGATCAGTGGCCGTAGGTGTTGGGTGGAGGGTGTTTGATGGCTGTGTATCCAGCAGTGTAAATGCAAGGGAGAGCGTTTCCCTGCTGGCATCTGCGTGGAGAGCRGCGATAAATTCGGGCTGAGGGATCRYRCTCATTGCTGTGAGACCCTGAAGGGACGGCCGGGCACGGAGATGGAGAGTGATGGCTCACCAGGCACCAGAGCTGAGCTGGCAGGAGCATTGCTTCCTCCCGGAGCCGACCTTGGCTCAGGAAAAAGAAAACCGCGACATTTTTGCTGCTCTTCAGAATCCATCCTTTTTTTCCAGGGTCCCAATTTCACATCATTCAGAGGAGGAGGCAGGCTTTGGAGCTGACTCCGGATGTCTCCCTAGGCCAGCTTCAGAGGAGGCTGTGTCATCTCCAACCTTTCAAGGAAGCCACAAGGGCTTAATTAAAACCTAAACTCGCACACCGCTATTCAGATGAGACCGCCAGCTCCTCTGCTGACGGCAGCTCAAACTTGTCACTTGACTCGTGCTGCACATCCGCGCTGCAAGGGAGGAAATTTCAGCTGAGACAGGCCCGGGGCTGCTGTGGGCTGAGCCCCTCTGCCAGAATTCTCCAGGGCAGGAGGGGGTCAGGGTGCTGGCAGAACCCCTGTAAGGGCAGGGAGCAATCCTTCACCAGGACTTCATTAAAAGATGCATCCAAGGCMTGTGGAAGATGCACAGCTCTGACTCCAATCACCAGGACTGGAGGCAGAGGGAAAATCTGCATTTCCTAATCACACCGCTCTGGTCAGAAGTCACTTGTTTTCAGCTCCACTCYGGGCCTTTGCATGCTTGGAAAGGAAAAAATGTAATATTAACCATTGCCTGGCATCCCTGAGGAGTCAGTGGGGACATGAAAAGGAGCAGCTACAGAGAGAGATGGTTTGCGGGGTGGGAGTGTGGATTCACAGAGGGGCTTAAAAGCAGGGTGGAAAATCCAGCCCATCCATGCAGCAGCAGATTGTGGCTCCCAGTAAAAACAGAAACTGAAAAGGGGCATTTCTGTGAGAGGTGCTCACTCCTGAGTGTGGCTGTGATGTCCATACCCATGTCCGTGTGTGCTGACAGGGCTGTGCGGGGAGGGAGCACACCTGGGGGACACACGTGTGTGACACGGGACAGGTGTG
>NW_026623433.1:1383625-1385256 GCF_030028575.1 Malurus melanocephalus
TTTAAATCAGCTTTTCTGGCATCACATAAATCTCAATTTATTTGTCCTTTTTATACAAGCGTGAAGGGAAGCAAAGCTGTGTGTGCAGAGCCTCCCCAGGGACTGTCAGTGATGAGGGGGATGTTCAAGGATGCTTTCAGCCCCTGGAAGTGAAGGGAAGGGGCTTTGTGGAGTTTGATTTAATGCTTCCCCTCTCGGTGTTTGTGTGGTGGGATCATTCCCAGGTGATTTCTGCCCCAGGGAGGAGGAAGTTTGGAAAGGGTGTTGCAGGTTGGTGAGTGCACAGCTGAGAGCAGGCAGTGGGTGCTGCTCCCCAAATCCCAGCACTCCACTGCTGTGTGGCATCTCCGTGCTCAGGGTCAGGGGACAGCCTGGTGGCCTTTCCCTCTGCACGGTGGGAGCAGGCACGGACTGCTCAGCACCCCTTTTCTGATTGTTAATGTCCCTTTTCTGACTGTTAACACCCTTTTTTCTGACCATTTACATGCCTTTTCTGACTGTTTAACACCCCTTTTCTTACTGCTTAGCAACCCTTTTCTGTCTAGCAGCCCTTTTCTGACTGTATAGAACCCCTTTTCTAATCCTTTTCAGCCCCCCTTTTCTGACAGTTTAATGGACTGTTCACACCCCTTTTCTGACCATTTAGCATCCAATTTCTGACTGTTCAGCACCCTTTTTCTGACTATTTAACACCCTTTTTCTATTTAGTGCCCCTTTTTCTGTTTAACATCCCTTTTCTGACTGTTAAACTCATTTACTAAGAGTTTAGCCCCCCTCTCCTATTTACCACCTTTTTTTCTGACTGTTTAGTGCCCTTTTTTTTCTGACTGTTCAGAGCCCCTTTTCTAACACCCCTTTTCTGACAGTTCAGCACCCCTTTTCTGACTATTTAACACCCCTTTTCTGACTGTTTAGTGCCCTTTTTTTCTGACTGTTCAGAGCAACTTTCTAATACCCCTTTTCTGACTGTTTAACAGCCCTTTTTTGACTATTTAACACCCCTTTTCTGACTGTTTAGCTCCCCTTTTCTATTTACCACCTTTTTTCCGACTGTTTAGTTCTCCTTTTTCTGACTGTTTATCCTCCTTTTCTTACTATGCAACACCCTCTTTTCAGACTGTTTAACACCCCTTTTCAGACTGTTCAACACTCCTTTTCTGACCATTTAACACCCTTTTTCTGACTGTTCACCATCCCTCTTCCCCCCTTTCCACACAGAACTTGTATCCACATCTCTGTTTCCCCCGGAATAGGACATTCACAACTCACACGTGGCACTACAGCAGTAATTACACTCTCCATCGCTTTCCCATCAAGAAATAAATGGAAGAAAACCACATCCCAAGGTAGCAGCGCTGACCTTCATTTCGGGAGGTTAGTCACAGTCAGCTGGGCTATAATCCAGCCCTAAATTTACCYGAGACCTTGCTGTTCCCTCGGGATGGTCACGTGTGGGATGGGGGGAATCACAAATACTCTGGAAGTCGTGTCCCAGAGGAGAAGGTGTCTGTGGAGAGGGGCTGAGGGTGYATTTTAGGGACATTTTTGATGCTGAAATCTGGCTTGCCTAAAACAGGCTGGGCAAAAAATCAGAGAATAAAACCAGTTCTATTTATTGCAGAGCCTTCAGG
>NW_026623434.1:0-16086 GCF_030028575.1 Malurus melanocephalus
CTTGAAAAAGTTATTTTTACTTTGACTAACTTTTAATAAGCAGCATTCAGGACTTACCTCACTGCTACATGATATGATTTAATTCAAACTCTTGTTAATACTCAAAATGAAAATAGGATCTCTCATTTGGATATGGATTACAGCAGATAATTCTTCTCAATAAGACTTGAGACATAATCTAACTAATGGTAATTTAAAAAAGTAATGTCCCTTCAAATATATAGTGTTGTAAATTTTCTACATATTTCTGATGATCAGAGAGAAGACACTATTTTAGATAGACTATCATAATCTGCGCGTTTCCTTCCTGGTAACTAAGGTATGTCATTTTCTTTTGAGCACACAAGATAGATTTGATGATTTCACAGTTATTGATTAACACCTCAAAGCCATCTTCGTGCATATCAGTGGTAGATAAGAAGTGAAAGAACAAGAGCAAAACAGGATAACAGCCAAACTGACCCCCAGCCAGAGACAGCGGAGAAGCTGCTACAGAAAATGCTGATGTTTATGCATAGTTAAACACACATGCACAGATACATGAACACCTAAAATTATCCATAAAAAAAAGTATTGCCAAGTACTGAAATATTTTTTTATATATTTCAGACTTTTTAAAAAAATGTTGAATAAAATAATAGAATCATTCACATTGAGCTGATATTGAAGTAATCACATCCGAAAAAACACATGGTCAGAATGAACTGAAGTTAAATAATCAATAAATAGTAATATTATTTACTTAATATATTGTGTATAGGATAACGTCATATGCTGTTTGTAGGGTAGAATATAACTGCTACAGTGACAAGTGTTTTTCCTCACAACTTTTTTCAGACATTGGAAAAAGAAATGTTGTCTAGGGAACCTTGAGCTTTTTGTTTACACTGGAACTTTCAAATGGATTCATAACGTTTTTCATTTGTTTTGTAGATGCCAAAACTGCTTTCTTGCAAATGTGTTTCAACTATATCACTTTAAGATTAATAACCTTGTACAAAAATGCATTATTACTTCTAGTTAGTTTCACTTTAAAATGAAGCTTTAAATAAGTGCTCAAATTAAATGGGAGTATGAAATTATGATGTATCAGTAATTTCGTCATATATACATATATGAATTTATGTTTGTATCTATGCAAATGTAAAGAAACACTTTGTACATATAACCCTTGTAAAATACAATCAGGGAACTGAAAAATGATCTGCATTAATTTGTGTTTGCACTTCAGCACAGCAGAAGAAATCTGCTCACTTAACAGCTGCCATTTTAACAAAGGCACTTTTCCAGTGTAGAATTTCCCGTAAAAGGTTATCTTTAAACACTTATCAGCATCCAATAGACAGTTGCTCAAGTGCAATGCTGTAATTGGAAATAATTTTCTCACACTCCCGTGTTGCTGTAATGTTCAGTTAATTGATCCTGTTTGCTAAAGCATCTGTAATGAAGAGTACTGTATTTCCATGCAATAAACCGGATTCATTAGTGTGTTGTTAAACACTGTGGTTTTGAAGAATGGATAAGAAGCTGCAAGAACAAAGTGCTTTCCCAGTTCTTGCTTCATTAAACAGTCTGAAGGACTCCTCCAAAGGGCACAGCCTTGAATGCGTAGGTTATCTCAACTAAACCTGTGCACTGAAGAACCTACTTCATCGGGAGAGACCCCTCTGTGCCTGTATGTGAATGATAAAATAGAACAAAAGATTCAGCTCATTCAAACAGAAGGCATTCATTGAATCCAGGTTCTGTATGGAGGCAGACTTTAGGATGCTTGAAGCACAACAGAACAGTGAGGAAATAATTTACTCTAGTGTTGCCAAGCTGGAGATTGAAAGCACTCCTATCTGAGGGAAGATTGTTTTGAAAGCAGATGAATCAAGTTAATTAGTAGTGTATATATCACAGATCATGAAACAGGCCTTCAGGATTTTAAAGTATCAACCTAAAACTATGAACATGCAGAATGCATTCTACATTTGCTTCTATTATGATATTTTTTAAAGAAATGAAATGAAATTAAATGAAAAATGAAATGAAATGAAATGAAATGAAATGAAATGAAATGAAATGAAATGAAATAAAATAGGGATATGATTGAATGACAACATAATAAACCTCTAAGAACAAATTCCTACATAGAAGTATTTTATTTTAACTATTATTACTAGGGCTTTCAAAATTATGCTAAGCTTTCTGAAACTAGCAAGAGCAAGAGAAGCAAAAATACACAGTCAGCCTTTGCCAATAATAAGCTTGACAAGTTCATCAGAAAAGTAATCCAGCTAATAATACTCTTTGATCTCATCAGCACTGGAGAAATGTGAATGACAAATATGAGTAAGCTGCAACAGCAGATACAGATATTAGAGTTGAACTTCTAGTCTCCCTCTCTTCATGCTCTGAAGTATGTGATTCCAGCAAAAGAAAAACAGTAAAGTAGGGATTCATTTATAACTAAAAAAAAAAAATAGTATTTTTAAATGTTCAGTAAATATAAGCAATTCTTAAGGATTTGTCTTCCATCCTTATATGTTAGGGTCACAGGGTTTTGCAGTGGATTTGATTTACATATTAAGTCACATATTACTAATAATAAGATTCCTTGCCAGATTTGCCATGGAAATTAGGTTTATATCCATGTTTAATTATTTGTGTGAGAGTTTCTTTCCCCTTGGTCCAAAAACTTTTAAAATTAATTATTCCACTTGAATCAAGGAATAGAGGTCTCAAGAAAGTTCTTTATGTCAAGTTTTCTGCAAATTGACAAACTGGTATGAAAAAATGAAGGTATCCCATCTGAGGGAAAAACAGCACACACATTGGACCCTGGAAAATCTAGATCACATCAGGAAATGGAAGAGAATCCTTATAAATGTCCCACAAATGGGACAGAGCTGGCATCTTTTTGGACATGGACTTCAAGCAATCACAAACCAGGAAACCAGAAAACTGTGTTCCTTTAATTCAGATGCTTATACCCTTCTTAAATGCGTTTGTGAGAAACAATTTTCTCCAGAATGGTTCCTCTTCGTTTCCTTCCCACCCCCCTTTATGTTCTACTTTTCATCTGTAGACCCCACCAAGGTTAAGAAAGAAGGTTTCTTCATCACCACTTAAAAAGGGGGACATTGTAGTTTAGGTAAAATTGTGTTATTCATAAAGAATGTCTTGAATCAGGAAAATATTGACCTATTCATAGAAGACATGAAAAAAAATCACAGCTTTAAAATTGAATCTTTTGAAATCTCTTTAAAACTTGAGAATCCCCCTTATACCTGACAGGACTCTAGGTCATGCTTGGCAACCAATTCCTTCAATACACAGAGAAGACCCTGTCACCCTATTTCACCATAGGGAAGGTGGTCAATTCCCAGGAATAAAAGCATGCAACTCTCTGCTACCAGCCCTGTAAACCTACAAGAAGACCCTTAAAAGCAAGAGTTTTGGTTGTGAATAAAGACTTTCAATCTCAAAATTCCTGTCAAAGAATTTGTTGTCTCCACAGAAAAAGAAAATTATTTTGCAGTGGGCATAACAATCAAGACTTTTCAGATACCATRGYATTTAGATGCACCTAAAAGAAGTTAAATRCCTGCAGTTACAGGTTACARTTACAGAATATGATGAAAGAAAAATATCTGAGCTAGTCTGGTCACCAAAAAAACCCATATCAAGTCAAGAAAACACTTTGTTTGGCAATTATTTTTTTTCAGTTCTGACTTAATGCTGAAGTATATTGATAAAATTATGAAAAAAATACATTTATAGTTTTTTTATTTCTATAGCATATTAAGGTGAGATTGGAAATCCTCCAAGTGATGACTGAAATGACATGGAGTTACATCATGTCAGAAGCACCCACAAACTCATATCCAAGGTCGGGGCAATAGGATGTAGACCAGTGTAACTGCTACAAATATATCTCCCTGACATTTAGTACTTTAATTAGACTATTGACTTGTTAATAGGTATGTCCCTAAATGCATATCTGAACCTCTTGTTTATTTCAGTGGAGTTGCATTTCCTCCAGAGTGTACATTCACATTCGAAATCTCACCTAATATACATTATACATTATTAATATCAGATGTTCCTATGGGTCTAAGTTTTGTTACAAAATAACTCCCTTTCCTATGATCACCTGTCCAGAAGCCATGAAGACATGGACAGACAAGTCCTGCGTTTGTCACACTAGAGCAATATTTTCTTCTGTTACTTTTATGGCAATAATTAAACAGCAAAAAATCCAGAAATATTAGGCATAGGAACATAAAACTATGATTACATTTACAGAAAGGTGCAAATAAATTCATGTGAAAATTTAACACCCAGACATTTTGGCCAAGGGTAGATCAGATCAGTTATAAGACTGGGTACAAAAGGTTGTCTGAAAAGTTTACCTATGAAGTTTGGTGTTTCATAAAATTTCCCCTCTGATAAATTGATGTTTAGATTCACCACTGAACATTTCATCCAGCTCACAAACATGATTTATACTGTGCTGTTCATCTCCATTTGTTAGAATAATGCTTGCCATCTCTCTAAGGTCTTTCACCTTCTGAATGATCTTTCACAGGTGAATGAGATGACTAATATAACTTACTGTGTCTAGAAAATAATGCTGTAATAAATTACAGACCTTACAGCATGTTCTGTGAGAAAAAAATAAAAGTTTATAGATAGGCAAGTATTGGAATATTCACCAGAAGATGAAGAAATAAAGTGAAATAGAAACATGTTGCTTCTCACTGCTTTGAAACCTTCCTGGTCTGGGAATTACTCCATGTTGGATCTGAGGGCCGATGGAAATTTTCTTTTAGATAAGTTGATTGAACTGCAAACTCATATACGTCTGTGTCTGTGCATTTTTATGTATATGTATATGTATATGTATATGTATATGTATATGTATATGTATATGTATATGTATATGTATATGTATATGTATAGATAGACACATCTGTATGACTGGAGTCAGCCATAATCAGCATTTCTGCTAGCATTTGTTSCTAAGTATAAAAGCTCATTCCTAAAAAGAGCAATGTGTTCAGCTMCAAGTTAGCCAGCATGGTGCCCATCTACAAGAAAGGCCAGCAGGAGGATGTGGGAACCACAGGCTCGTCAGCTTGATTTCAGTGCTGGGGACGCACCACTTTGAGTGCCATCAATGTGGCATGTACAACACAGCCAGGCCCAGGCAGCACAGGATCATGAAAGGTGAGTCCTGCTTGAGCAACAAGACCTCCTATGGAAAGGTGACACACTGAGGGATGAGGAAAAGGCTGTGGATGTTGTCTCTCTGGACAACTGGCTGTGGGCAGAATGGCTGTAGARCTGTCCAGGRGAAAAGGACCTGGGGGTGTTTATGGTCAGCCACTGAACGAGAGCCAGCARTGTGCCCAGGTRGCCAACAAGGCCAATGGTGTCCTGGCCTGTATCWGTAATAGTGTGACCAGCAGGACCAAGGCAGTGATAGTCCCTCTGTATTTGGCATTGGTGAGGTTCCACCYGGAATCCTGCATYCAGTTCTGGGCCCCTCACWSCAAGAAAGACATCGAGGTGCTGGAGAGARCCCAGRGCAGGGAAAAGGAACTGATGAAAGRTCTGGAGTTCAAGCCTCATGAGGAGCAGCTGAGGGAGCTGGGGTTGTTTATCCTGGATAAAAGGAGGCTGAGGGGAACCTTTATTGCTCTCTATGACCACCTGACAGGAGGCTGTATCAAGGTGGAGTTGTTCTCTTCTCCTGAATAAAAGATCATAGGATGAAAGGAAATGGTCTCAAGCTGCAGCAGGRGAGGTCTAGGTGTTAGGAAAGAATTYTTCACTGAAAAGGTTGTCATGCATTGGTACATGCTTCCCATTGATACAGGCTGGTAAGCGGAGGAGTTACCAGCCCTGGAGAGATTTAGAAGATGTGTGGATGTGGYGCTTAGGGACGTAGTTTAGSGGTGGACTCAGCAGTGCTGGGTTCATGCTTGAACTCAAGTAATCTTAGAAGTCTTTTCCAACCTAAAGAATTCTATGATTCTATGCTAAAAAAGGGCTTCTGCTGCTGGTTATGTGCTGAATTATGTTGTAATATTAAAATGTGGAACACCACTCATTCACAGAATTAAATAATTATATTTATTAAGATGGGTTCATTTTCTTAAATATGCRCTAAATTAATAATAGTCCTTTCACAGTACTGAGGGAWGTTTGGGGCAAAGTCTACCTTGCTRTGAGGTATTTTTTGTGCATTCATTGATTGCAAACTGTCCATTATTCCTCAAAAAATAAGATAATAATAGTAATAAAGAGATTTACTAAATAAGGCAACTAAGAAGAAAAAGCACAGTATTATCTCTTTGCTCTAAACACACAGGATTCACTACTAGAAAATCTGGAGTTATTACCAAAGTCGCTAGCACTGACAATTATTATTGCTTCACACTTATGGAATAACTGAGTGTGCAGTGTTCATTTCTTTCCTGCGAGGACCAAGGAGTGTTTTCTTCTACTTCATCATTCTTGATCTTTTTCTTGCATGAGGTCTAGTATTTGTATGGTCTGCCCGATTAGTCAACTGATCCAGCTGAAAATAATCCCCATGAAACATGTCTGTCCACTTCTTTGTCTGTGTCTGTGAAATTTGCTTCTGGATCACATCCTCATTCAGATAACAGTGCAGTCTCATGGGTGCTACCAAAAGTATAAGAAAAGAGGTAGGAAGACATAACCAAGGGCAAGAAGGTGAGAGTACTTTTAAGCTGACTTAAATCAACTGTGAAATTGCATCCTCCTTACAGACTTCCACTGACTGAATGAAGTTCAGTGTGAGAGATGAAATTAAATTTCATAAATGCTCTCAAAACTCAGGTACTACATCCAAATGTGGAACATTTGTACTTTCATACTCATTAATTTTGAGGAGATTTTTTGAGAAGAGCTCTGCTCTTCTTTCCTCTCCCCAAATTTGCTTTACTGTGTCAGTTGGGCTACACTGTTAAACAATTTCACTATCAAGAATATGAATATGAAACAGTTACTTGCAATACATACTTACTTCAAAGTGGCATCAGATAGSAAGTCAGTTCTAATATCCTGCAATCCATACTGGACATTTCAGAATGACAATGAAAATTAACTGATCTATGCTAAAATGATATACCCACAGATATTATGCAAGCAGGGACTTGCATTTTAAAAAGTGTGTGATAGTTTATTCTAGAGAGGATGTTACAGACCCCCAGAAATATTTTTTTCTGTAAAAAAGCACCAAAGGTAATCGCTGCATTTTTGTTAGTTGAAGCTGTAGTCAAGATCACTGGAAAATCATAGGCAGTATAAAATAATGGATTCTGTGCATTTCACATCATTTCTCAATTTTCTGCCACCTAGCAATAATACTATCCATTTAGCAGCCTCTRTGGAGGGCAGCAGTTTGTAAAAATGCTTGAGTCAGATGAAAACTGAAAGCACAACAAAAAGAAGTATAAAGGATGATCTGTACAAAGAACAAAACAAGGAAAGTGGTGAAATAGGAAGGAGATTGCTTTAGGAAAATCAAAGGAGAAAGAAAGAGTTATAAAAAATGGAAGTGATACAGGTACTTAAAATTGGAAGATGGGAATTTCCCGCATTAAATATCATACTATGATATTTGATAGCTGCGTCTGAATGCCTGAATTAACAAGTGTGCATGCAAAGCTGTTTGCGCAACACATTTTGCCTTTTGGGATGAAATATTTTGTGAACATTCTTCTCTCCAACAACATCCATGTGACCTGTCTGTGATGAAGAAGAATTCCATAGTGATTTGGTAAGAAAGGAGCTTTAGCACACACTGAAGTAGGACCTTCGGGTGTACTACAATACACATCACTCAAAACCACAACCCTCATTTCCCCATTAACAGAGTGGAAAGCCCACTTTTAAAAAACCTCCATTCTGGCAAATCTGTCCACATTCAGAAATTGCATTCAATTACCATGTAAAATGCTCATGAGAAAAGCTTAGAGCTTGACACACCTGTAAAATAGAAATGAAAATATCAAAATAACTGAATTTTAGATAGATTGGGAAAATGGTTTTTTAGACTGCAAACCTAATGGACATTTTTGTTGTGCCTGTATCTGGGGATTTAAACTTTTGCTTGTCATTAGATGTTCACAGACTAGAATGAACTTAGCCTGCAAGAAGTTCTCAAAACCACAACATTTTAAGATGGTGTCTATATTTTTGCTCTTATGAATTTTATATACTTAATAAAATAGAGGATAATATATACATTTTAGTGACTCAACTCTAATCTGAAGACCTACATTTTCTAGTGTCATCTCTCTGGATTTCAGTCATCCAAGAACAAGGACTCCAACCTGAGACATATTGGTTTTCTCTCTAGCTGGTGGAGCAAAATTCCAGAAAACAATTAATCCAGCTTAATTTGGAATCAAATTAATTGCTTTCCCGGAGTGGCTTCTCTACCTTTCACCACTGACTGTGGAAACTGAAAATGTAAACAATTTAACCAGAGAATGCTAGTTGTAGTGAATCTAAACTTCAAACTCTGACTCAGACAAAGAACTAATACACTAAAACCCAGACTGAAGATCCTGCAAAATCTGTCTCAGCCCTTGGCTACTAAGGAAGAGGTACTTTACTTTTTGCATTAAAATACTTAAGGCACTAAAATACTTAAGGCATCTCTATGACACTGTTTGTGCCTCTGCATTTGTGACTCCTGCCTAAGACAGGAATTGAGAAACAAGACACCGTTCTGCCTGAGCTCCCTGCGAGGCTTTTCTGGGAATGACTGCTGCACAGCCCTGTGAGATTGAGCTCTGTTTGAGAATCTGTTTGTAGTTGCCACAGCTTTTTTTTAAAACAACACCAGAAAAGGTTGATTTATCCTCAGTTTAAGTACCAAGAGGTTACAATAGTCCCGTGGGAAAGGGGAAAGAGATGGTCTCAAGCCTGACACTTTCATGCTTCAAGAAACWTCCTCAGCAGTAAAGTTGCAGGTTAGTGCAGGCAGAGGGAAGAGGAAACATCCACACACCAAGAAAGAAGTGTGTCTACATAGCAAGAAAAGCAAGGTGGTGTTTGTTTTTTTTTCTTACCTCCTCCCTAATCTTTCCTGATTCCCCATTAGCCCTACAAAGAACTCATTCATTAATAACAGCTAGAATAAATTGTACATAGTGACAAAGTCATGATCTGACAAACATCCCTAGAACATATTTAACCTTGTTTGTAGGAATAATTCCAAAATAGGATGTGAGACAATTGGTGTACAATTTCTTGTTCAATAGACAACTGCAAACTGCAGAGTAAATATCTGCATCCAGGATCTCTTGATCCCTAACAAACAAGTCTCTCTGGTCTCTTATTATATAGGAATGATGAGGTATTATTCAGTCTTTTTTTTCCACTTGCCAAAATGTTGACTGATTGAGTCAATTAACTCTTAGTCAAACAAGGTTTCCTGTAGGAAAGCTTTTATAAGCTGCCTTCTCTACAGTAGTCAACACACTGTTTTACTTTGTGATAAAAACAGAGAAACCAAAGAGCCAAAGAAAAGATACAGAATATATATATATATAAAAAAAACAAAACCCAAAAACAAAAAAGCAAAAAAAACAAACAAACAAAAAAAAAACCCAACAAAACCAAACCCTGCTTTTATTCTGCTAAAAATTAAAACTAAAATCCAATCCATCAAATATAGATGTAAAAGTTGCTAGCAATGGGMWAAACAGAGTCCATTTCAATTTAGCAATCAAAACACCACCAATCCTGCTGCCTTCAAGTATTAGCAACCCAGACTTGTAAAAGCATTCCTCTTTCAAATCRTTAGCAGTGGAGATAATTGTAGGGACATGAGTCTGAATTCCTTTTGGYATTGAAGGGCAGCCTCAGAGCTGCTGGTCTGTTTACTTTCTTGGCTGCGGGGTTAATGATATAGACAGCTGAACAATTGGAAGGGAATTGAACTGTATATTGCAAGGTATTTCTCAAGTGCCAGGAGGATAGATGACCCTGCTGTGCTTTCATTTTCTACACACCCAAAATTATTTTTCTGGAAAATCTACAGATCTTATATGTGCAATAGCTTAAAATTGTACAGTTTCCTTTTCTTGTGGRGGGTGTCTTTTGGGGTTCCATTTCCCATCCAATTTATGATACAGTACTAACTTTCTATTGTGAAGGCTTGTGTTCCAACCCCTCTCAAAATATTAAAACAATTTATAATGCTTGAAATTTAAGAGAAGACAAAAACACTCTAAGTTTATTGTCACGGGCGGTAATTTTTTCTTGTTTTCACTTAACGACAAAACAGACTCAAAATATAAGAAGTCTGTACTGAGAAGAAGAAAAACTTGAGAATTCAGTCAAGTGACTCCTACTGAACAGTCTTCATAATTCTCTGTTACATTTCATGGATCAAAGGACAAGATATGCCTGAAAAGAGAGCAAAAATGCACTTTACACAGCTATTCCAAGGCTGAAATTTTGTGCATATGGGGACCTTCAGGGAAAAAGTATGTACAGTCTGATTTTTCCTTTATTTCATATTTACCTGCTACTAGGTCAGAAGCTGCACTCTCTCAGACTGTTTCAAAAAATCTTCCATATTCTTCCAAAAGGATATGAAAGACCTCTGAAATAATTTTAATAGCTTTATCAAGTTCTTGTAAGAGTCAGGGATTAAATATCCCTCTGTGACCCTGAATCTATAAAATTCTATCAGGTAGACTATCCAAGTTGCTTGGCAACTTRACCCAAACAAGGATCAAGGCTAAATAAGAGCCGATAATAAATGTCTGGGAGACCAGGAATGTATATTCCCATAATGAACTTAAAAAAATTTAAAAAGGAATGACCAATTCGCATATCTTCTCTTCCTAGGAGCCAGTGTAGGATATCACATGATTACAACTTGAACTAATTTAAATTAAAAATGCATACGATTTAATTCTGATTTAAGTTGGTAGGARTGCAACACAATGATTTTACACTCTTTGGTTGTGCCTTACAAATAGATCTTCAGAAAAATAAGCTGTCACTATACTGTGAAAACATTCTACTTACAGATTTTGTCACCAAAACCAGAATCCTGCTCTGCAAAACAAACAGTTTTAAGTTTTCTCCTTTTTTCTTACTCCACTTTCTGCTGTCAAAGAAACGTATCGGCCATAACAACTTAGAGACTATGATAAAGAAACCCAAATGTAATTCCAGCATTTCAGAGTAAATATGGGTTTTTCGAGAAAGCACATCCTCTTCCAGTACAGAATTACTGAATTTTTAATTCTCACATAATGAAAATTCATTTTTGGGAGTGAATTTTCCAACCAGAATGAGATAGATTTGGTTGAGGGGATGGAGAGGGTAATTGTTAAATAATACTCCAGTTCATAACTGTTGGCCTTACCTATTGTTAGACACCGCTTTCTAAATATCTATTTTTAAGAACACAGGTAGGATTATACTAACTGAGACCAGTCTGGGAAGCACAGAATCTTGTGTCCAGTGATGGCCAGTAGTAGATATTTGGGAAAGATGTGTAAGAAAGTAGCAAATTCTTTCCTTTGTGTATTTTTATATTTTTCAGAGAAAACCAGAAACTAAGACAAAAACTCACTTTTGACCATCGTTTTTGACTCCTCTTCCAATATACTCAATCCTGTTTGGTAAGCTCTTGCACTACAGCTTCCACCATCTTCTACAGCTTAATTGTCCCCTCTGTGAAAGTTTCTCTTTTGTGATATCTGCACTGAGATATCAGTAGGTGCTCTTCAGTTTTGTGTGGTGAGGAACAGTAAATAGGAACAGTAAATTTCTTAGTAGTTTTCCCTTGTCATGCGTGATTTAACTGATATCTACCCTAAGACTGAATTGCTTTTTTCTAAGCAGGACACATACTCTTCCTAACTTCTGTCAAAGTGTTGTCTTTATTATTTGCATCTTTTCAGATTTCTCTCTAAATCTCTGAGTGACAGCAACAAGAATTTCATGCAGTATTCATAGATTGGGACTTCAAATAGATTTATACAACAGCATAATGACAGTAAAACTTYTACTTTGTTTCCAATTCCTTCCTTCATAATTTTTTATGTTCTATCATTTTGCCTCTTCTCCTGACTACCAGGTTGATATTTTTGGAAGTTATATACTGTGACACTGTTATGCTTTTCTGAGTAAGTAATATCAAATTTRGAGCTTGTCATTTCATAGATGTTTTTATAGCCACACTTTTCCACATGAGGCACTTTCTGCTCAGTTGCTGAGCTTCAGGTGTTATTTTGCAACCACTTCACCATATATTATGGAATCTTCTTGTACTGCTCACTCTAAATTTTATAACCAAGTTTTGAAATTATTCTTTGTCATCTGAAACTTTTACACACATTTTTTTTCCCTCTGCAGGATATTTAAGATTATTTCAGGTTGTAGAAATGCTAGGCCAGCTTTGGAGTAAAGCTGCTTTTACATKGTATTGTTCTGGATATTGAATGTGCATTCCTGTCCTTTGTATCCTACTTCTAGATTGCTTGCCAGTCTGTAAGAGCACTTCTTAGGAAAAAACCTAACTTCAAGCTTTTCCTTTTTTAAGAATCTTGGTTGAAGGTTCTTCTAGAAACTTAACGCCGTATACCATACCATTTGTGATGCTTATGTGGGGTGTGGTTTTTTTTTTCTTTTTTAACCTCATATATTGCATGTACTCTTGTATTGATGTGACCATTTGCACTTCCTCTGTGATTCAAAGTCATCTGAGAAACTTGTATTTAACTCATTAGAATTCCAGACCTGACAGTTTTCAATTAGAAGTCCAAGATTTCAGAAAACCCAGCTAGTGATTTTGSAGGCTTAGCTTCACCACTCCAAATACTGGACAATTTTGGAAGGTAACTGTTCAACAAATATTTGTAACTCATACCATCCAAAGGTGCAAGTCTTGAACAAGTCAGATGAGTCAATCATTAAAAATCTGTCCCTCCCCCTCCCACTAGCTAAAAAAAAAAAAAGATCTTAGATGATGACCTTGGGTGTAGAAGCCTAAAGACATAGGGGGATAAAGATATATCCCATCATGCTTATCAAGGCACAGTTTGCATGAGGAGATAACATTTTAAGGCATATCTATTGTCGAAGCTATCAGATTTCTTTTTGTTGCTTGGAATGAATAAACAGATAGGAAAAATTACATGCATATGAATTTTGTATGGAGTCAACTGAAGTAATCTGGAAGTTGAGAGACCTCCTGGTTTATGGAAGGGAGAAAACATCATGAGAACAAAAATTAAGATACATTTGACAACGGTCTGCTCRTAAATCTGCCAGGAATCCATGTCTGACTTAACCATTTCTTCATAAATGTCTTTCTATACTAAAATATAGAGGGGCTGTTTAAATTGGTTTGGATTTTTTTTGTTGTTTGTGGGGTGTATGTTCTTTAAGTAAAAATAAATATATATTTTTTGAAGTTTCTTAAGGCTATCATGAATATGGAAGAGCAGATACATCATCTCACATGGACTGCTTAATGCAGGCAATACTGTAAACAGCACTCTAGGGAAAGGTTTCAGAAGTGCATTTAATTGCATTTTCCACTTCTTGTAACAGTGAGGGATTAAATTGAGACAAAATGTAATGGAACCAGCTCTTTCCTATCTGCTTAAAGAAAGACAGAAAGCTAACTGAAAACTGTGTTTATTAACTTGCTAGGGGAAAAAAAAAAAGCTTATCCAAAATTAATGAATTTATAAGCCTATTATTCTCATGACTAATGGAGAATTCTTCATCTGAAATCTAAATGAATTTTATGAGAGGTTAAGAAATGAGCACTGGAACCTACTGCATTTATTTTCAAGGGTTTAATTTCTCATAACATGATGAATCTAACCAAGGGCATTGCAGCATCCATGTGAAATGACAAACAACGCTCAATTTGACATTGGTCAGGGATGTCACAGGTAGTATGTGTTAGTCAGTATTTGTGTCTGTTTGTAAGAAATACCCATCCTGCACATTGCTCTTTGCTTACACATTATACTCTTCAGAATGAAAATTCTGGAGTTTCTTTCTGGAGAGTTTCTTCTACAGATTTTAGTACTGTAAAATTTGTATTTGTKCTACTTCTTTCTCTTTCTGGAAGAGTTCTTTTCTGTGTATACAGCAGAGAAATTAAATATGCCTCTTCAGGCAAGCAGTGACATGATTGAAYGCCCATCCTCACTGCGGCTCCGCGATACCTGCACGTTTCAAGATAACAGAACTTAATTGGTAATCAACAACACTTCTCCACTATGAAGGGATTGATATGAAACAAACAAACAACAAAGAACAACTGCTTCATGTTCCAAGAAACACTTGTGAATACCCATGCTTGATATAAGAGAATTACAGAATCATAAACCGATTTGGGCCTGAATGGACCTCAYACATCATCTAGCTCAAACCCCTCTGCCATGAGCAGGGATACCTTCCACAAGACCAGGTCATTCAGAGCCCCATCCAATCTGTTCTTGAATACCTGCAGGGGTGAAGAGTCCACAGCTTCTCTGGACAACCTGTTCCTGTGCCTCACCACCCTCACACTAAAGAACTTCTTCCTTATATCTAATCTAAACCCATCTTCCTTCAGCCTAAGGCCATTCTGTCCTTGTTATTTCACTACATACCCTTGTTAAAAGTTCCTCTCCAGCCCTTTCTTGTAAGATCCTTTTGGGTAATGGAAGGTGCTATGGGGTCTCTATGGAGCCTTCTCTTCCCCAGGCTRAACAACCCCAACTCCTCAGCCTGTCTTCCTAGGAGTCCCAGTCCTCTGATCAACTTAGTGGGACTCCTCTGGTCTCATTCCAACTGGCCCATGTCTTTCTTCTGTTGGGGACCCTAGAGCTGGATGAAGTGCTCCAGGTGCAGATTCACAGGAACAGAGTAAAATGGCAGGATCACCTCCAACAATCAAATCACTTTTGATATAACCAGGCTGCAAGTGCACATTGATGAGCCTCATTGAACTTTTCATCCACAAGCACCCACCAGTCTTCCTCCCTAGGGCTCATTTTGATGGTTCWCCTCCCAGCCTGTACTGGTGCTTGGGATTGCCCCAACCCAGCTGCAGGACCTTGTACTCAGTCTTGTTGAACTTCATGACGTCCACACAGACACTTCTCAAGACTGTCAAGGTCCTCCTGGATGGCATCCCTTCCCTCCAGTGTGTCAAGCTCACAAAACCTGTTGGTGGTGTTGGCAGACTTGCTTGAGGGTGCACTCAATCCCACAGTCTCTATCACCAACAAAGTTCTTAGAAAGTTCTGCTTCCARTACCGACCCCACTGGTCTCTGCTTTGCATTTGGACGTTAGACTCTTGGCTGCAACACTTTGAGCTTGACCATCCAGCCATTTYTTTTGTCCATCAGCTGGTCCAGCCATCAAATCCACACCTCTCCAGTTTAGAGACAAGGATGTTGTGTGGTACAGTGTCAAATGCTTTGTACAAGTCTGGGGAGATGCCTTTTGTCCACCATTGATACAAAACCACTGATTTGCCAGGCATGATTTGCCCTTAATGGAGTAGTTTTGGTTGCCTCCAATCACCTCATTATTTCGCATGTGCCTTATCATTATCATCATAGGATTTGCTCCATAATCCTGCCAGGAACTAAGGTGAGACTGACTGGCTCTTATTTCCTTGGGCCTTCCATATTTCCCTGTTTAAATATGGGAGTTACATTCCCCATTTTCCAGAGACTGCGAACTTCACTAGACTGCCATGACTTCTCAAATATGATGGWTAGTGGCTTAGCCATTTCATTGGCCATTTCTCTCAGGACTTCTGGGTGTATCTTGTCAGGTCCGATGGACTGGTCCCATCTAAGGAACTAAGGGTCCTTAGATGTTCTTGAACCCTGTCTCCCATGGCAGGCAGTTCTTCATTCTCCCAATTCCTGCTTTCACCTTCTGCAACTTGGGCTATGTGGTCAGAGCAGTTGCTGGTAAAGACTGAAACAAAAACATAATTGAGTACCTCAGCCTTCTCCATGTCCTGGGAAAACAGATCTCCCTTAATCTTCCAGTGAGGATCTACCTTTTCC
>NW_026623434.1:16242-19364 GCF_030028575.1 Malurus melanocephalus
CCAGATTTACTTCTGTCAGTGATTTAACTTTCCTAATGAAAGCCCCAACTATTTGGACAATTTCTCCGTATTCCTCCCGAGAATTATGTTTCCAATTTTCAAGGAACAGTGTTTTYAAATTCCATATTTCCAGACACAATATCTTTAGAGCTGGAACACTTGATTGCCTGACTCAAACAGAGCAATTAAAAAGCAGATATAAAGGCAGTAGTACAGATGTTTCTGAAGTTATTTGGAATATTCCTAGGCTTAAACTGTCATATTATCTTGAGACTTGAGCTATCCTATGAATATACAAGGATGGACATCTTGAATCAGACCAAAATTTTGGAAAAGTCAGACTTCATTCTCTGGCTGTTGCCAACAGCAGAAAAGAACAAGGTAATTATGTCTTGATGTTCCCTTTGCATGTCTTGTCCATTTCTGGCAATTTGTTGCTGAAGGARTTTTCGAGACAGATGGAGAATTAGGTCTGACATTCCTTCCAGAAATCAATGTTACTCCCCTGCTTTTTGAGCTCATTTCGCAAGATGGCACAAAGTCACTTCCAGCTGCTTGATCTCAGAAGAGTAGACACAGCACTAGAGCAAGTTAAGAAATAAATGAAAACCTTCCTTGCCTAACAGCAGTGAAAAAGTTTGGTGCATGATAAGCAAATAAAGGAAAAACATCCTTTCTTACACATTTGTGGTGCCAATCCTTGTCACATCATTTTCTCCTTTCCATCCTATTCCTTCTAAGAAGCTCTGTGATCTAGGATTCAGTTTAAGCAGCCTTTGCTACAACACTGTTTAACATGCACCCTTGCTTGCATCATACATCTGTTGCACAATCAAATATATATTAGACATTACGCTTCCATAAGGAATTAACCTGTCCTATTTTAACTGCCGGGCTCCCTATAGCTGCAGAGCCTTCAATCCTGCTTCCTGAAAGGCTCTTGGCTCAGAGCCTGGTGGGACGGGTTGGCTGATTTTACAGTTTAAGAAGAAGGTTTAAGTTTGGGGGTCAGTCTTCTTTTCTCCTCATCCTCTGACATCAGCTACTTTCATTTAGCTGGTCCAAAAATCTGTCCCTGACTTGGGTACCAAATCAAACTGACACACAKTGGCTGTTCCCTGTACTCTGATCTGCTGTCTCTGCCTAGACCTTGTTGCTCTAATGGGCATGGCATTATTTTACTAGATGGTCCACTTTCGCTGCCTCATAGTCAAAAATATATATATATTTTGAAAGTTGTATTTGACCTTCAACTTTTGACCTTACTATTCGTTTTTCATTTTTGTAGAGTTTAAAATCCTGAAATCAGTCACTAGCAATACAAAATATTTTGTAGAATCAGTTACTCTGCTTTTTAGTCTTGGAAGAATTTTATCAAACAGTAGCTTGCAAAGTGCAATGCATTTGTGAGGGTTTTTTTTTAAAATTGTTTTTCTTTTTAGCTTATATTATAAAAGAAGAAATCTCTTTTTATTCCATGGTCATTTTTTTGTCCATTCTGAATTCTCCTTTTGATGACTGTCTTCTTCACATATGTAAAGCCTTATTTCTCTCATCCTGCCATCTTGTCAGTTTTATTTTATCTTGACAAATACAGCTGAGAGCTACTTAATATCTGAAGTGGAAGAATGAAAAAAATTAAAGGCAGCTTTTAAAGTTCTGCATTCTGCCTGCCCTACACTTTTTCCCAGAGCTCTTCAGTGGGTTARTTTCATTTTGCATTGAAAAATACAATCAAGTAAACAAAGCAGCACCCAATTGGACTTTTTTTCCCTTCACCGCTAAATTAAATTACCCAGCTGATCAGATGAAAGGAGAAAAGGTCTGGAGATTCAAGGGAATGATTAAAAAAAAAAAAAAAGAGAGAAAAAAAGAGAAAAAAAACCAAGAAAAACCTATGCCTAAAATGTAGGAGCACTAAAGCAAGCTTTTCTCCTAACTCCATCCCCAATTACTCTGCTATTCTGGTTATATTGTTTAATACAATATGCCTCATTACATTGTTTAATACAAACACACTAGGCAGTAGAAAAAAGGTTTCTTGAGAGGTCTTGTAGCAGTAGAGGTAATCTAGACTAGAGAGGCTGATCAACTGTAGCAGCCATGGGCAAATTAGAAACTGAGAGGAGTGGGAGACTGCTGAGTTAAAAGACAAAGTCTGAAACAAGGAGAGACAGCAGTTTTATTAAAAGTGTTTAGCATATTCATTCTTGCCTTGTTCACAGTCGCRACAGGATCTACTTGCAGAGGAGTTTTAAACCGTGGTGTGGCCTGCTAATTAAACACAGATACACACATGAACTCTTGAGTTGCCTAATCACAACCAATCTCCAAAGGTATTTGAAGTCTTTCACGAGCAAATTTGTTTGGCTTTCTTGCCTGTAAGATTGCAAGTCTGTAACACTTGCTTTATTCATTAAATATGGAAGATTAGAGCCGCTCCGAAAATTTAGTAATTACATTATCCTGAGCTGGAGACCTGCCTTTTACTAGCCTGACTAGTAAAAGTGCCTGATTAGTAAAAACACTTAGCAGAATTCTGTTATTCATGTGCAGCCAGGTCACAGTGACCTGACTAAAAGACCTGATGAAAAAAAAGGTATCATTTGTAGGAGAGAGTATTTGCAGTGTGTTTTCCATTGGATCATGCCTGTAATATTGGGATTGTTAGGCTGGATGAGAGCCGAAGCAGGACCAAGGCACGCTGCTTTCTCTCTAGYAGATCTGCATCCATACATGTGTATCAGCTTCCCAAATGTGAACTCTGGTGTATCTTAAAACTCTGCCCTCTCTGAGTTTATGCTCTTATTTTGACAGAATGAAATGTCTCTCTGCAATAGACTTGCAACAGCCTTACAGGGTGCAACCAGAGCCCAAAGCAAAATGAGGAAAAACTGAGAAAAATATATAAGTGATGAATGACTTGCATGAAACAAAAGGATTTGGAAAGGAATAGCATGAAAACAAATTATCTAATAATCACTACAAATTCAGCTTTCAGTTTCAAGATCTGTGATGGTCTTGCATCTACTTGCCATACACCTTTACATTGAATCCTTCTTTTTCTGTTGGATTATGTTACCTCAATATAGAGTTAATCTAAGCAAATTCTCTTTTCTTTT
>NW_026623434.1:19466-38072 GCF_030028575.1 Malurus melanocephalus
TTTTTTTTTTTTCTAAATCACATTATTGTTCTCTCTCTCCCTGTTTCTTTTTTGTCTTTCTCTCAATAACAACATAGTCTGAAAAGCTCACAACATTTTAGCAGACACATAAGTAATTACATTCTCTCTTGTTTCTAGACACCTGAAAAGAGATATAGGTTACTTTAAAATATTTTTTGTGTGAAAATAAATTAAAATTATGAATGTCATATCAATGTATGAGCTTACTGAGAATAATGAAAACCTGAGATTTGTGTGCACTGAAATGAATTACACCTCGCTGTATCCACTTGCCTTGACTTTCAAACACAGATTTGTGATGTATGCATACAAACCAAAGAGAGTCAGATAAAATGATAGCAAAGCTATCATGGAATCCTGTGGGACTGACTGGGAGCTCCAACAACCTTCTTAACTGACCACCAAGTTACTGTACATGTGTGATATCTCTCTTATGGAGAATTCAATGAGAATTAATTTTTCACTTCCAATTTTCTCCCTATTCACAGATTTTCATGTTCAAGTAAAAAATGATTGCCCTAAATAAGTGTAAATGTTTTAGGTCTCTCTATCCTGGACAGCTTTAAATAAGCAAACAAAAACCTTTGAATTGAAACTTGACTTTAAATAAGTGTGGAATGGCTTTGTGTTACATGTTCATGGGACGATACATTATCAGCTTTTGATAAAGAAGTTACATTTAGATCAAAAAGCTCAATACCAACATTATATTTGATAGGTTCATATGAAATCAGCACAGCCTCCTAGTAAGTAGAATGGAATATTTTTGTGAGGTAGAAAGACCTTGATTGCCTATGTGAGGATTACAGACTCTAGGGTACAACTCAAATAACTTTAAATCTCCCAGAGTTTTATGTCCAGGTTTGACCAATTTGCTCAAGACTTGTTTACATTCAGCAAAGAATAAGAAGCATTCTTAGGATTACTTTGTCTTACCTCTCTTATATGTTCCTACCTCGAGAACATTAAGATGACATGTCACTCGAAAAGTTTCTCATTCTCTCCCTGAGAAACTTTGGATAACTATGTCAGGCCACAATACCAACCTCAAAGATGCTGGAGTAAGATCTGCCACAATGATCAGTCACAAATATGTCATTGTCACTTCCATTCCATAATTTCTTTTCTTGAGAGTTGCATGCACAAAGATATATATATATAAATTCCTGAGATGTAGCGAGGACGTGAGAGCTGACTCGTAATATATGGCAATGTCAACATTGATCTAATAATTGCTGATGAGTAATTGTTAATGTGGAGAATAGATATATAATACACCCTCTGCCTGGGTTTGCAGATGAATGAAGGTATATTCATCACATATTCATGCAGAACCTCTATCACTTCTTCTGGAAGATGATTTCTATCTGAAGACTGGCAAAATGTCAACAAAATTGTCTCTGAGTTCAGATAAAGTGAATACACTCAAAGGATTTTATTGCAAATGAGTTTCTGAGGCATTAATGCAGAGAAGAGAAGAGAATGGTTATGGTGTCTTCAGTTGTTTGTTTATCTCTTTAGTCCTGAATTTATGACAGCTGTCTGGGAACCTTCCACTGGGAAATGCACATTTAACAACATTTCAAATGTTCCACCAAAACATGTCAAATTCTTCTAATTTCCCTACTGGATCAAGGAATGTTTCTTAGGAAAAATCTGTTTCATTAGCAGCCGGCTTTCTGATTCCTTCCTCCATGGGCACTTCCCATGGCAAGCTCCAGCAGTGCTGGTAACCTGGGGAGTTCAAGGAACACTGTCTGCAGTGAAGCCTTCAAGGTCCTCTGCTGTACACGCAGTCTCTGGCAGCCCTGAGTACCTCAGCTTGCCTTGCCACTCCTGGAGCTTCCAGGCTACTGGCACTTGGCAGAAATTCTGGTAGAAGACCAGCTTAGTTTTGAGGAGGATTGGAAAGCTATACTACGGGAAAAAATAAAAATAAGCTATTTTTTCTAAAGGAAAGATACCCAGGCATTGCCTTTCAAGGAGAAATATCTGTGGCACTTAAATGGTCTGCTGCAATGGGTATGGGCAGCCAACTATTTAGCAGTATGATTTAGGAGAGTAAAAGGCTATTTGAACCACCTTCTGTTGGTTACAGAGAGGAAAAGCTGAGCCCTGGCACCTGCATTTTGCACTTTTGTGAGATGGCTCTTTTCAGGTTTATGATCCTTGGTCTGATTAGGGAAAAGTTGCATGCTTAATGGCTTAATCAGTTCAAAATGATGAGCGACTCATTGCAGATTTGGCTCATTTTGAATGGAACATTTTAGAACTTTGGAAGCTGACTTGCAGATGGACAAAACACGGGTAGAAGTGTTCGCTAGGACCTAAGTAAGGATCTACTGCAGCATTAACATCTTACTAAGCCCTGCTACAGCTGGAAAAGATGTACATTTGCAGCCAGCAGGAGGTCTTCTACAGCAGCACAATTGCATCACCACTGCAGAGGGTGGCATTGCAGTAATTTAGTCAAACTGGCATGGTTAAAGCACAAATGAATGTGTTTGTGGGTGCTTAAAGGGATAGTTTCCTAATACTAATTCCAGGCAAGTTCTAGGAAAACTCAGTGTAWGTTTGAAGAAAGTAACACACCTGCAGAGTCAGTTCAGCAGCCAGGATTCAGCACAGATGAAAAATGTCAGGGAGGTGCACCAGACAGATTGTGAAGAACGGCTAAATAAAATGCTAAGMAAAAGATGACAGGTCTTTTCTGGAAAGGTCAGGAAGCTAAGAATAAACTAGGCTTTTTGTGAAAAGGAAAACCGAGTTAGGAAAATTGGTGTGAAGAAGGAAGGATGAAGAGTTAAGAAAGCACACGCTATTCCCCAGTTTCTTCAGAGACAGGATTTTGTACTGTACACACATTATAGCTCTACTTGAAATAGTTCCCTAGAGGTTGGATTGAAAATGAAGATATATGTTTCAAGGCAAAGTGAACATGAAATATTATTGCTTTTCCAATGAAAGCAAACATCTTAATTAGATTGCAAACAATCTAAAAAAAAAAAAAAAAAAGGATTAATTAAACTTTCTCTTATTTTTTTTTTGGTGACATATGTGTAAAATATGGGCACAGAATAATCCAATTACAAGCACTTTCAAATTATTGGGCTGAGCTGTTAATGAAATAGCATGCATAATTTTCATACTATAAAGGAGTGTTGTCACTGTGGTCTCCATCCTTTTACTTTAATATCTCCWGTGTAATGATAAACAAAGATCCAAAAACGACACTGGCACTGCTGAAACGTACAATATGGGTGTCTAATATAATTATAATTAACAGTTTCCATTCATTTGCAGGATATACCCTGATGGCATCGCTCAAGAGAGGGGGAGCATTAGTGGTAATTATGCTTTGACTTTGTAACGTTGGATTGAAGTGATGGTTTCTGACAAAACCAGAAACGAGTGATTGCTTCGAATAATGTAACAACACTGCCATCTAACAGCGCCTAGAGAGAACCGCAAGTTATCAACAAGGAAAAATACCTTACGAACCTAGAGAGTCCTCGTATTATTTATGGTGACTGCATGAGATAGTATCTCTCTTTTTAAAAATAGAAATTATCTGATTTTGCTTTTCAAGTAGTAATATTAAACCTTTGTACTTCTGAATTTGATTATAAGAGCCGAAATTTAGCTTATCTTTGAATGACAGAGGGGAATTTAATACTGTAATGGAAATCTGCTTGACTTTGGGAATTTGCTCAGGGATGAGACACAAAACAGTGCATGTGTTGGAGGGCAGTGAAAAGTCTAAGATAACAGAATTCATCATCACAGGAATTTCTACATCACACACCTTGACTGCCAGTTTCTTACCTTTTGCTTTATAAATCTCCAGAAAAAATGTTGAAGAACACTTAAAATAGAAAATGATAAATAATAGACCCACTATAAAGTTCTGTCTTATCTTTATGCTATCTCAAGTTGATCGAGATGATCTAATTATCACTGGTATTTTCATGTAATCTTAACACTGCTGTTTCTGACAGTAACTTTCACCAGCAAACAGAAGACTGGGTACAAAAGCCTTTTATTTCCTTGCTCTGAATCTGGTGCCCTTCAGGCCTATTGGAAGGTGTATTTTCTTCAACTAATATCAGGGCTTACCACAGTTCTTAAACTGTTTTCTCTTTCTTTCTTTCTTTTTTNTTTTGCCCCACCTGTGACTTCTGTTATTATTTCTAATTATTTAACTTTTCTTTTTTCCAGATATTGTTATTGTGTTAGTTGTTTTCACAATTGTACTTTTTTTATTTTTTTGCTTTAAAGCATTTTTAAAGACAAAACAAAGCGTAGCATAATCAAAATACACTATTCCCATCAGATTAGGTAAAATCAATGCATTCTTTACATCTCTGTTTTGTAGTTTTGTTTTCCAGTTAGCTGTAATGCAAGTAAGTGGAAGACRGTTATAAGCCAATCCAAAAATATGGGAGCTAAGACTGAAAGACCTGCAGGTAAAGATCTAGGAGCAATGGACCAGGAAGAAAACCAAAATGAAAATCAGAAGTCAGTGGGGTTTAAGWTCATAAAATAGTTWAAAAAAAAWAAATCTGCTGATGTTTAGCTATATCTCTCTCAACAAGAATGTTCAAATTAAAACACACATTCAGACCAAAGCCTTCCATCTTCAATTTTCTAAGAGTATGATAATAATGTTGAAAATAAAGWTTCTGTTAAAAGGCTTTCAGTTCTTGAAAAGCCAAATTACACAGAGTGGGAAAGTGAAGAATCTCTTTCTCTGCCTTCCACAGCTTTGCAATGTCTTGCTCAAAGCCCTGATAAGAGACGGAGAAAAACAAGTACTTAAACTGAATTATTAGATTTTACTTGGGGAGAAAAGGTAATTTAAAAATCCATAAAGATTTTTTTTCAGGAAATGTTCACTGTGGTCACTGTCCAGAAGGCTGAAAATGCCACATGGATAATAAACTATCAACAGGCTCTTTGAGAGACAAAGTGCATCTTTCAGCAGAAGTAATTTTTTTCAAGATTATCTGTTCAGGATTTAATGAGATGAAATACGTAATTTAGGTGCACGAACATGGTTACATCTAGTCTCACCCATGAAAAACAACATAGTATCACAGTCACCATGGAGATACCTTTTTTCTGCTTTCTGCTTGCAGCGTATTCTCTCTCTGCAGCAGCTGCTTCAGAMGAGTTGATGGAGCAGGCTAAGTTTATAGAAGTTTATGATTGCCACCTGGTGGCTAGTAAAGAAAATCAATTAGTTTTTGGATGCTCCGAGGTTATTAAGAAATAGCACTGAAGCTGCTTGATTCAGGAAACTTATCCTGAGGAAACGCCAGCTGAAATTAGGCAAAGTATGAAAAATTTTCATTCATTCTTTGCCTCACACTTGATTGTTTTAAAACGGGGGGGGGGGGGGTGGACCCCAATACATTGAACACAGAACCTGAGATTCAAATAGTCAATATTCTATCCATGAGGGGCTCCCTGAACTACCTTCCCTCATCATACATGGATGGATTTATCTTTTAAAATGGAGTTTGTTTGGAGTGAAACTTATTTATAAACAATAATACTGTTTATAAACAATCAAAGCCAACAATAAACCTCTGTAAATTTGTTTTCTGCATCTGTTGTTCATCTTAYATTTGCAGCGTGATTCTAGAGGAATTTCTGCTTGGAAACAAAAGCCAGAGCAAGCAAAGAGAATGTGCTGTCAAGTTTTGAAATGCTGGATTACAAATCTCCCTTCTGGCTTTTGATGAACACAGTATCATTGACTATTCAGGCTTACTGTAATGAAAAAATAAAAGAAGTTGCATTAATAAGACACCAGCAAATGCCCAACTGTTTCAAGTAACAGGCTAATGGTACTAACAGAAAATTAAATTAATTTCTCTGGGATCACTATGCCATTTGAAAATAGATAGAACTGGCCAGAATTTTTTCTCTGGTGATTAAAAAAAAAAAAAAAAAAAAATCAAATTTAAAGAAAGGTTGTGAGTGCAAAGTAAAATATTAAGATTTGGAAATCTTATGCTTCATGGTGGATGGAACATCTGACTCTGCTTTCCTTTTCTCTGGGCCAGGTGTCCTGAGCAGCCACATCCCTGGAGGATCCTTTTGGAAAAAGGAGGTAATGAGTCATGAAGTCCCTCAATGTGATGGATGAGGTGAAATGTATTCCAGCAAGATCCAGAGACTTGGAAGAAAAAAAAGGATATGAAGGAAGCAAATTTATCTGCCCTCCTGACTATTTAATTCTTGTTCCCAAGCTCTCCTTTTCTTTCCCCATTAATTTGAAACTGGAAATATGTCACACATGGTGCAAAAGATGACAAAGAGCAGTGGGACTGTGCCCACCAACCTGAAAGAGAGGGCATTTGCAGGAAGGAAGCAGATCTCAGCCACGGGAAGAAATTAAACCACCATCACCTATGTGCTGCATACACTTACACTGCTTTGTTGAAAAAAAAAAATAAAAATGAGAGTGTGAAGTAATAAATGGARGGCAAGAGGAAAGGAGATGAGAAAGAATAAGGAATTAACTCACCCCCACCACCCCCAGTATCAGAAAGATTGCTAAATCTCTTCTTCATTTCAATTCTATCCTTGGGCATATGGAGAAGGGATGCCTCACATAAAGAGAGAAATTACATTTGATATTCTTGCATATATTTTCCCTTCAGTGTTGAATATGGTGTCTAAATCCTGGGGAGAAAATTATTGCAAAAAAATATGGAATTTTTACAGATATGGAGAATGGGGGAACTTTGCATTTCCTCTGACTAGCTTAAACACCTTTTAGAGTATGTTTATATTAAATGAAGAACTTTATTTTCCCACATGTTTAGTAGATCCTGTTTATCTGACCCAGAGCTGTAGATGTGCTGTAGAGATGATAGTAAGTGTCAGCTAGGCACTGCAAGCCTCAATTTGCATTGTATTTATTAGTTTATTAAATTATTAAACTTATAATGGATAGAGTAATACATTTTATTTAGAGTAGAAATTTATTTATCCTGTTTAAAAAAAAAAAAAAAAAGCAATCTAGGGACATCTCTTAAAAAGTGGGACGAGATCTGAATTATAAAGGAGACAGAGCATCAACACCTAAATGGGAGTTTTGATTTCCAGAAGATAATGATAAAGGTTGTTTCGCTCTAGGTCTTTCACTCAATTGCCAGGACCTGGCAGAAAAATTGAATTTCATATTTATTAATGCTTAACATTACRAAGAAAGAGACTGTTCAGACTGCAGGGAACATTTATTTCATATCCATCTCTGTTTCAACAAAATACTGAGCAAGTTCAAAGGCAGGGTAGATTGGTGCTATTGCTGAACTTAGTGCTCTGGCTGAAGATGAACAATTCATGAGTGCTTTCCTATGGGTACTTTTTTGCCCCAAATTCTGTRCTTCTGGAAGGTATAGTGTTAACGTCCCTGACACCTCATGTGATAGTGGTGGAGAAAAAACCCACCCCAAATCCTAAGAAACTATTACAATCTGGAGAGCCTCCATAAAGAAGCTCTGAAAGTACTTCTTGACTGCAGCAGAATTCCTCSTCCTGAGTAAACCAGCCCCTGGAGTAACCAAAAATTGACTGCATCTGTGAGTAGAAATTCACAGTATTGATGAAGCCAAGAACCACAAACTGATATAATGAGGACAAAAAGTTACAGAATTACTTATTGCAGGCAAGTCAGTCACYTTGATCCTATGGTGTTCCATCAAATGGGGTGAGAATAACTGTGTGGATGGGTTTAGGACCCAGAGCTGTATAGATGACTCGGTACAAAACCAGCCACGGTGCCAGTTACCTTCCATTTCCCTAAACCTCCAGGCTTTGAATATCACATGAGTCTAAACTGACTTTGACATGATTTCCATGTATCTTTTGGTATTTCAAAACATTTGGCATTTGGATTCAGTTCTTAAAACACATTTTTGGTTTTTTTTTGTAAGGTTGGTTTTTACGCTTCTGTGTGGAAGACTTTTTTTTTTTTTAATGTTTTCACAATCATAAGACTCTGTGAAGTAAATATATAGTTATATATTATTTTGACAAAGTAGGAAAATATCATGTTCTTACCATATATTTATTAACTGATAGAAATAAAAGATGTATTTGATTTGGAGATGACACTGGATATAATGGTAGAAGAAAGGTGTATTTCTTCTACCGTATAATTCAGATCACTTAAAATAAGTTTATTGTTTATTATGGTTCTTCACTCTAGGGAGAATAATGATTTTCATATTACAGTTCATATTGTAGCTTTACAACAGATTTGCTGTATCCTTCAATCTATTTAGTATAGCAGGTGGTTTATTTTCCTCCTTCCCAATATGAAATTCTTGCTGTCTCAGAAGAAAAAGGCTAGTACACTMATTGGGGATTGATATTTTTAAAGTTAATAAACACACTTTTGATTTTTTCAAACATTTTTAACCGGAAGCATAGTCTCAGACCAGTGTATAATCAGGGGCAAGAGGATTGGTCACCTTATTAAGAGATGTGATCTTCCAGAGCAGCCTGAAAAATTAGTCTCAGTAGTTGCAGAGGATGCCTTTAAAATGGTGGAAAAAAACTTCAAACACAACTCTGACCTAATATACCTCTCAAAATTACAAATAACTTTTATATGAAGAAAAAAATCCCAGATTCTTGAACCATTTTTGTGGTTTGTTTGGGAAGTTTTGCTCTCATTTTTTATTTTGTTCTTGCCTTTTAGATTCTCACTTGATAATGTGCCAGACACAGGTTTCCACTTTTTTATTTTAATTGTTACATGCTCTGCATTATTAAATTTTATATAGGATTGTGTTCCAAYACCTAGTAGTTGCTCTCCTGGTTTAGGACATTCAGCTGTACCTCCAGTTTTAGCTATTTCTGCATCCTCTATATTCTTCTCAATTTAAGCTTTAATTCAAACTTTTCTCCTGGTAGCTTCCTAAAATATCACCTTAGCAAGACAGAGAGTCTGGASCGACACCACAACGGGAATAGTTTTAAACTCCAAGAGGGTAGGTATAGATTGGATACAAGAAAGATTTTTTTTTTTTTTTTTTAATGATGAGGAAGGTGAGGCATGGGAAAAAGTTGCCTGAAAAAGTTGTGGGTACTCCATCTGTGGAAGTATTCAAGTCCAGGCTGGATGGAGTTCTGAGAAACTTGGTCTAGAGAACGGTATCCCTGCCCATATCAGGAACATCATAACTAAGTGATCTTTGAAGGTCTCTTCCAACTTAAACTGTTTTGCAATTCTGTGATTCTATGAAATTCTCAAGGGATAATTAACAGGACACCATAGTAAACAACTGGGCATGCAGAGGACTGGATAAGCTAAGAGGGTAGGAACAAAGAACACGTTTGAAAAAATCTTTCCTTGCTTGGTCTGGTAAACACATTTACTTTTGAAGAACATCATCCATCACTTTCAGTATAGAGCATAGACTAGTATAATCTTGTGAGGTTTTGTTAAGAAAAGTGGAGCAAGCCAACCTTAAACTAAAAAGATGGAAAATATGTTACAAAGAAAAAAAGAATGGCAGGGTTCTTGAAATAACATTACATATATCAAATGCTTAACAAGTTTTACTTTGGTTTACACATACTCTTGTTTCCTTTTTCTCATACCCATGTGAAAATGGCCATCCAGGGAAAATATTTCATTCTGTGCCCCAATTTTTTTTTTTTTTTTTTTTTAATAGGAATCACACTTAGCTGGCATTCACTTTATGCCTGATGATGTTGCATACAGAAAATGAAACCTCTATGTCATTGCAGTGGAGGAGACCTGGGCCATAGGTTTGAAACAAAGTGTAGTCCTCACATATCCATCTAGGAAACCTAATGCAAAGCTGGCATTGCTGGACCTCAGATTTTAACCTACTGAATCAGAGTAATTGGTCTCATCGGCAACTTCGGATGTTATTCATTGCAAGGAAAATCTTGTTTCAACACAGGCATTATGACATGAAAAAGCAGTTTGTACAAACTTCTTTCTATTCAGTACCTGGCAATAGAGCAGCTGGTGTGGACTTCATTGTGCCATTGTAGGTACCTACCTGTGTGAGAAGGTGGGTAGGGCAAAAGGCATGGGGCTGTGAAGGTTACACATCTGTGAGGCAACTGAGGCTTCTGATTTATTTCCTCACCACATTTACAGCTCAGATTGTTACAAATAACTTTATTTTCACCTGTGATTTGCTGTAGTGTCTTATGCCAGCTTCATTRAATTTTCATTCTTGTTATCAGGAGGGTCAGCATTGATTTCCACAGACAGGAATCATTTCCTGTTACCCAAAATAGTTCCTAAAATGTTTGAAATCTGCTTTGTAAACATCTCGGTACTCACCTCTTTGAGCTCTTTTGTTGTCAATCCTTTTGGAGAAGAACTGATCCTTGTGCAACCAAATGGACAAGTATCTACTACCAATTATGAATTCAAATCCTCACTGAAYATCACACAGACAATAAATGAGCATGTATTCTTATAGGTGTTGCACCACTGAAATTTGGCATACACGTTCTAAAAATTAAATACTTTTCTTCTGTGGACATTATTTTTCATTTCTAGTAATTTTATTCCCTTCATAAGAGATCTGAGTTGAACAGCTCTAAAGTATTGTTGCTGTGTTATAAAGTGCAGTCTGGAAAACCAATTGAATATGATGAAATTACCTCAATCTTTATATTTTTGTCAATGGCAATTTATGAAATAGGTAACAGCAGTGCAGAACATAAGTGTTTTGGCTTATTTATCTCTTATTCTTTTGAAAATAAAGTTGTTTAAATTTAAACATTATTTGAAGTTATCACTCCCCCCAACAYCTTGGATTTAATTTCAGTCACAAAACCCTGAGCCAAAAAGTCAGACTCACTGTTTGCATCTTTAAATTTATTCTTAGTAGAGCATTATTTTTAGTATTGTTTTTCACAATCTTCAACAGTTTCTCCTGTCATTTTGAAAACAAGTTTTTCTGTGAGTCATTGTAATAAATTATTTCATCAAAGTTCTCTGTAAAAAATTAAAGATAGTATTAGTTGTTTAACTAAAGTTGCTATAATAATACAATATTTAATATATTATTACAATTTACAGCTTCTTTTTTTTTTTTTTTTTTTTTTTTTTTCTGACAGGACCACATAGCCCTCTTTTCAATGCTAAGAATCATAGGACATTCCATATAGTTAAAAAACACTGATGCCAGTTTAGCCCATTTCAAATAAAATCCAGTCCTTAACTCTGAAGAAAGAACATAAAAACAAGTAACAAATAAAAAGGAAACAAGATTAAACACAGTTAAATAACTTTGCTTTTAACATGAGCTTTCTGTCATACAATTTGGAAAGAACAGAAGAGTGGAATAATTTTAATTGCAAATCTTTTAACAGAAACATGTAATTTGTAGCTGCATAGTTCAATTTGAATCTTTAAAAGGCCAAAAAATCTGGTTTGAACAAAACAGAGAACAAACAAGTGAAACCAAGCAGCTTCTGAATGGCATAAATAAATTGTCATTAAAGGTTAATTAAAAAATGAATATATCAGAATTTTAAAATTTCATTTTCACTTGTGGGAGTGAAAATTTTATAAATTTATTTTTAGTCTTTCTTCTTGTATTTATAATCCTGTGTAAGTTTTTGCATATTCAAACCCTGAATGAAAGTTGTTAGAGCTCAGAAAAAGAAAGGTCTATCAAATCAAAGCTCAAAGCTTTGGCTCAACATGACTTTTGCATAGAGCTGCAGCTAATTATTTGACCAAACCCTTGGACAAACTTTAGGAACATTTCAATCTTTCAGCTGATCACATTTATTTATCTTATCTGTGTGAGTTTATCTGTGCTCAAAGGGGCCTTGGGCTTTTCAAATCCTCCCTGAAGTCAGTGGAATGACTTGCTCTGAAACTGGCAGGTTTTGATCCATGACATTAATCCTAGCTCCATCTAAATGAAAAGCATGAGTCCCATTGAATTCAGTGGATCTGTGGACTAATGATGAGTAGGAAATGATGTGATAACATCTCTCTGTGGATGAAAAAATAAATACTTTTGTTTCATTAGTTGTCTTGTGGTTTTTCATTAGTTTGTTTTTTTATTCTACGTGCACAGGAAATATGAAATAGGAGAATTTTACCTCTTATCAAATGCATTTAATTTTTCAGAGGGCTACCAAGGCAAAATTACATCCGAATTCAGACTGGTGACTGTCAGAGAAAGGGAAAGGTGAAGGGAAGGAAGGAGAAAAGCAATTCCTTTTTTGTTTGCCTTTGTTTTTAGTGGTTTTCTACAAAATCAACATGATTATTTTTCTCATTTGTCACAGGTCTGATATCTTCCAACTTATGTAGCTGCCCTTTTTTTTTAGACTTTTTGCAGAAAACTGAATAGTAGCTGATGACAGTTAAGTGTCACTGCCACATACGAACTTGTCTTGTAAAGTGCTAGGTGCCCTTCATCATCAAATCAAAGAACTAGAACTGAGCACACTTTAATTCCCTGTGGAAATAATAATAAAGGCTGTCAAAATTACATAATCCTACTGGGTTATTGACTGCTTAATATATAATCTATCTACGCTCTTCAGAGGGGAAGAGAATCTATCTCCTCTACATGTGTAGTAACCAGACTTTCTGCATGTGAACTAGACCAATTATTAACTCATTTATTTGTGTGATCTGGAGAAACAYGAGAAAATAAACAAATAAAAGTAGTTTCTCTTTCTCACTCAATAAGAGTAGTCTGMTGATTAGAGAAGGACTGATCTTCATTCATAGGAAATTCAGCCACTTACTTAGTTTTAGCATTTTAGTTGGTATCATGTTGCCACTTCATCCTACATCTGCATTTCATGCAAGAAAGGTGGTAGAGAAACCTGTCTTGTGAAAAGAGCYTTCTGAAATGTGAACCCCAGGTAGACATAGGAACTTCCTGGATGCTCCAAGAATGACCCAAGAGAGCAGTACTAAAATAGAACTATCCCRTTCTATGTAGAACATTGGTTTAGGCAGTACCTTCCTCAGTAGATCCTTGGTTTGTATCACCGTTGTGCATTATGCTTCATCTGCCTGAATTCAGAGACACATAAAATTTTGGTGCTGCAATGCTCAGTGTTGTCCTGACTAAAGATGCATTYAAATACATCTTGTACTGATCTATGAAATTGTAACCTTCTGCTGCCTGAATTATCCCTTTGACAGAAAGCACCCTTCTTCTGTCTTCAATTTCCCCCACTGCTAAGGACTCATTGGAAAGGTTTGTATGTTTGGGTTACAGTTGTCCCAGTTGGTGCTCTTCATCCAGGTGTCCTTCATTTCACACTGAAGTGGGACATCACATCTTCTTTTATCTTGTCCTATCCTGGATAATAAATCCTGGCAAAGTCATACAGGGGGGGCAGCTGGGATGAGTAATATCTTTACTGCTACAGAGATTTGACAAAAGGCTCGTTGATAAACCCCTTCTGCTCAGATAGTTCTCAGTGTGAAAACAGCAAAAAGGTTTAGAGACAAATGCAGCTGGCTTACTCAGAGCGCTGGTTCCAAAGCATGCTCATTACGTTTATCCTATTTCAGCTGTTTGGGGTTTTCACTGGGGGCTTTCAGTGCATTTAAAGCACTGTAGTTTTGACTCTGACCTGTGTGGTGGGGCCTGACTGAGGCTGAAGGTGTAAGCAGGGCAAGCTCAGGCCCCTCTGAAGAGGAAACCGAGTCACTTCATGTGTGTCCAAGAGATGAACTCAGTGTCAGGAGAGTGGGAGAGCCTAGAGGCTGGACTGAAATGTTGAAGCAGAGTCAGCACTTTGAATCCAGGCAATCCTTTAGGATTCATGACTGAGACCTCCTGTGCCACTGGCAACTGCTGGAACTGCTGGGATGAGGTCTGAGCTGGGATCTTCCTGCATAAGTCAATGATTTCAAGAGGTTCAGGAGAATAATCACTAAGCTCATAGGAGACAGTATGGTGGAAAGAATAACCAAACATGCCCCTTCCACCCAAATTATTTATTTATTTTTTTTATTATAAAATCTATTTCTACAGCTGAAATTCTACCTGGAAATTCACATTCCATAGTAAGGAATATAAATACAGCAATTTTATTATATTTTTTTATAGATCTTATCCTTTGGCATTTTTGCTCTACAGTATGCTGTATTTATAATAATTGTAGAGAACATATATTTTTCCCTCTCTCTTTTGAAATAGGATTATTTCGGTATATCTCTACACCTACATACACCTTTTTTTTTTCTTTTTTTTTTTTAAATCTCTGTTGTATTTTGAAAATTATAGCTGTTTCTTAGATGGATTTTCCAGGGAGACCTCAAGCTTGTTAGCATTTGAAAAAATGCTGGAAATTACTGGACACCTAGAGGTGTTCAATAAGATAATTTCTCATGGTTGCTATAGGAAATATTGGCAAACTATATCCCTCAGCTGAGATGGTATGTGCTCCAGTTCTACTTCCCATAGAAATATCTAGCTTTAATGAGAAGTATCATACTCAGAACTGGGAATATTATTTTTCCAATCTTTTCTAAAAGACTGCTGACAGCTGCTGACAGATGACAAAGTCTCTTTTTGCCTCACATAGCTATTTAATTTCTTCTCCACAATGACAAAATTTCTCGTAATTTTTCCTCTGTGCCAATAGTTAAATTTTAAAACCAATTATTCACCAAATTAACATGAATAGACAATAATAATAAAATGTAAACATTCACCATTAATATGCTTTTGCCAATCTCTTGTTTAGACTTGGCTAGGGCTGAACCCAGTGATCTTCTGTTTATGCCTATGAGCAATTCCTGAGTAAAGATTATGGGATAACAAATTGAGACCTATGTGCTACCATGGATATTTTGCAGGTTCATGCCTTTACTGTATGGAGACTCACTGAAGTCAGCATGACTCTGAGCCCAGCTTTAAGCCTGCCTGAGCAGGGCTTATCATGGGGCTGTGGCACTGATAGGACAGTGAAAGCTGCAGTAAGGACCAGGCACCTTCACAGACCCCTTGCTTAGGTGACTCTTCACATTTATCTTGACATTTCCTAAAATAAGTCTACCCTGCAAACGAGTTTTGCTTGTGCTTTGGATAGTCCCTTCTTACAGGGTTCACTGCGTAAATTTGTGTRCATGTACATAAGCTGTCTTCAGCTCTCATGGTAAGCGGGTATCTTCTGTGCAGAGAGGCCATTGCTTACAAAAAGGACATTCATTGTCATAACAAATAGAGAGCAGAAGACAAGGTTGTTGTCCCTCACTCTTTAATAGAAGAGTATAACTATATAAGCTGAGAGTCACAACGTGTACCAGATGAAATCTGCCATCTCTGCTGTCTGAAATGCAGCTCTCATTCTTTTATTTTTTTTCTTTTTTGATCATGCAGAATAAAATTATTTTTAACCCCCAAGAAGAAATATTTTTGTTTGGTTTGTAACTATTGTTCCACAGATTCTTTGGCAGCTGATGGCTTGGTTTCATCATTTATAGAACTTAAAACTGTCTTCTAATATTTTTTTCTTTTTCTTTGAGTTATTGTGTGCAGAAGGACAGCCTTCACCTGCTATATATAAAAAAAAAAAAAAAAAAAGAAAAGAAAAAAAAAAGGAAAAAAGATACTGTCTCTTTAATGAAAGAAAAGCATCAATATACTGTATTACTGAATGCAAATGCAATAAGGAATAACATATAGCTCTGTTTATGTTATATGACATTTGGCTTAGCAGTATTAACATATTGCACAAAATCTGCATTTTCCCTATTGCAGAAAAATAAGACGATAAAAGACATGGGAAATTAATTTCTTCCATATGATCATAAAATAATTATTCTTTTTCTTTCTTTTTCTTCTTGTCAGTCATTTGCAGAAATATTTTAGTATTACTTCTTTGTTAAGCCAGCTCTTTATCATGTATGTATTAGGCATACAGTACAAGGAGAAATGGAACAAGATGGCAGTTATAGCAGTGGCAAGATGCAAATTTATTCTGAAAAAAAGTAATATGTGCACAATATCAAGCATGCTTAAGTTTGTGCCAGGAAAATTATTGTGAATGAGGAATGGATGGGATGGAATTTTGCATCATACATGATTACATGTMACTTAACTTCATAGGAGAGTCTTTGTCTATTCCTGATGTCCCAGGTACCACCAAGAGAAGCTGCTTACCACACCACTAGAGTGAAAATGGCAACAGATACCCCAGCAGTATTCAACTGCAACATGACTCTTGTTTTCAGAAATTAAAGAAATAGACCTCAAAAAGATGACAGAGAAAATTCACAGACCATTGAGCTGCAGGCACTAACTCCAGGTGGGGAGAGGGGGATGAATTTATTACATCTTGTAATTGAAAGTCAGTAATTGTTTTCTGCTTCATTTTCCCCAAGTTTAATTAGGCTACATTATGCATGTGATGCTGTTGTCACTGTTTTTCCTCCTGTCTCTCTCATATTGTATGACACATGACTGAGTGTAGCCAAGCAGTGGAGGAGTCATATTTTTCACTGACACCACTTGAAAACATTTTTATAGAAAAATAAGTGATGAAGAATGAAGAAGAGCAGAAAAGAAGAAATGAAATACCTTAAAGATAGATCTCTACATTAATTCACCGTGAAGCAAAAGAGAAATAATAAAAACTCTTCTTCAGGTGCCAATTCAATAGAGATGAACCAGGTTAGGTACTGTATTGGTACAGTGTAAAAATAGATGACAGTGAGTGATGGTGTGAACAAAAAACCATGAGGAACATCACAGAAATGGATGTTGGATGGCCTTTGCACAGCAGAGGTAGATAAAGGTTATAACAAACTGTTTACTGACCATGTACACTTACTAGAATTAAGAGGTCAGTTGAACAAGAGCTCACCTAGTAAGAGCTTTCTCAGTAGTGTGACTTATCAGCTGTTGTACAGTACCAGAGCACTGACCAGTTATTGCTCCATCACTTTTCAGTAACATTTCTGTCCTTTCAAAAGTCTACATTCTACCATTAGTTAAGGCTTTTTCTTTTGCATTTCTACATTTTTCCCCAATTTTGCATCAATTCACTTGTGTAATTAATACATGTGCCTCTAACAGAAAAGAAAATAAATAAAAAGCACCACGTTTTATTGAACAAAATATAGCATGTGCAAGGAAGGGAAGGGAGGAATTATAGAAACAAACCAGTGCTGAAGAATTTTGCATTAGCTGGTGCTTTTTGTTGTTGTCGTATTTGCACAGATCATTTTAGGCTCCTCAGTCCAGGTTGTAGCAAAACACTATCAAAACAAATACTCTTGCAAAATATTTGAGCTTCGCAGCTTAACATGTGCATCTTGAACCGCTTAAGCAGCATGGTTATCTTCTTTTTGTTTTTCTCCAGAATTTAACAGACCGTAAAGTGTATACAAAAACGCATTATGCACCAGTGATTAAATGTTCTTACAACATTAATGTTTATCAAGGGGTATTTCATAGCTAGAAAGTAGGTAACTATATTTTATTTCCTAAGAGAACATTTTCTATAGTTTTCCTTCATTTCCCAGCTACACAGCAAACATCTCTAAAGTGCACTTCCCAAGTGTAGTTAGAGAATAGGAAGGAATGTAAAGTTTTTAAAAACAGCCCTTATTAACTTTTCCTTCCATTGATTCTACTGTAAACTCTAAAAAGCCTTTTTAAAAAGCAAATTCTCATACACTCAGCAGGTGAAATGTTCCCACAAAAATAAAAGCAAGCAAATTCAAAACCACCCCAAACAATGAAAAATCAGCAATCATATTACAATCTTTTCTCTTGTCTACTCGTATCCTAGTATATCTTTACTKTTTTTATTGCACATTTATGAAAACGGTTGTCCTATATATTTAAAAAAAAATAGTTTCTTTATCTGTGCTAACACATTCTTGTGCATCCTTAATAAACTAGAGTAACTTTCAACAACATGTAGATATTAGAAAAACAATGGAATCAAACCAAAGAGATACTTTGTACTGTAGATGTTCAAAGACTTCTAGTGTTATTTTGTTGAGAAAAAAAAAAAWTGAATTTTGGAAGTTCTTGGCTCCCATTTGTTATGGAAAGCTGCTGGTTATGTGACAGCAGGAGAACTCAAAATATGATTCACAATGAATGTCAATCTTTCACCTCCAATATGAAGGCTTCCCAACTATTCAACTTGCTGAGCATAACTGGCTTTACTTACATATCTAGAAAAGGCTGCTCCTGTTCAACTGACCAGTGAGAAAGGACTGGACTTCTTCAAAACGGGTATTGGAGCAACAGTTTGTTATATATTTCTTTACACTTTTTAACTGTCCGATCCCACCTTGTAAGGAGAGCACTTGTTTGTTCAGCTAAAAGGAACTCCCTTCATGCTCCTTTTGGGTTTGCTCAGTCAACTGTTTTGTGCAACAGTGGCAGAGGCACACTAGAATTGTGTACCCATTCATTGTGATTACACAGACAAAAGCAATGTATGTTGTCTGTGACGGTAGATGGGAAAGGGAAAGGAGATGAATGGTTCCCATGGATAAGAGGACAGTAAGGTTTGTTTGGGGACCTTTTTGTGGTTGCTTTTTTTTCCTTTTTTTTTTTTTTT
>NW_026623434.1:38220-91719 GCF_030028575.1 Malurus melanocephalus
TATGTCATTTAATCATAGCAGTCATTCCTCTAATAGAAACTGACAGGACATAAAAGACAGAACTATCAGATGAACACACACAATGACTAGAAATATATCGACAGAGAAAAGACTTAATTTAGCTTTGAGAAACCGTCCCAAAATTAAAATCCTGTATTAACAAGTGCAAAAAACAAAACAAAACAAAAGAAAAAAAAAGAAAAAGAAACTCCAAACATTAAAACACAGTGTATAAAATGGTGTGAGAAAGTTAAGTCACCAAACAGCCTTTTAGTCAATAAAAAGCTGTGTTTATATGTCCTTGTTGTTTGGGTAGAGGCCCATTCTTTTCATTTTACCCAAAAGGTCATTCAAGAAGAGATCTGAGGGTAAAGCACTCAGTCCTTGCTATTTTTGACTGTAGCAATTTGGGCCTGTTGTGTTTCTATCATGTAAGATGATTCCTTTCTTTTATTCCTCATTGGTTGAGTTATCTTCCAAAGTTGTTATGCCTCCAAAGCCCAGTCCTGTTGAGTTCTGTGCTGCTGAGACTGTAAGTACTGTATGTAAGAGAATTAACACAAGAACACACAGTTTAAGTCTGCTGCTACACAGTCTTGATGCTGATGAAACTGTGAGCGATGTCCTGTGACACATTGTTGAGCCACTTGTTTTTATAGTCCCTTTGGGTTGATGATCTGATAATAGTCCCCATCTGACATCACAGCATTCTGGTTCTGCATTGGTTGGATAGTTTTCATAGAGCCCTGTAAGGTAAACAAAAAAGAAAAATAAATACCAGGCACAAGGACTGGCAGCAGTAGTAGATTGAAGAAACAGTTGGCAGTTTAGTCTAAGCTGTCAAATCCATGTCTTTGAGTGAGACTGAGGCTCTCAGAAGTCCTTCCGTTCTGGATAATTAGAGATGTTGAAGGAATGCATCACCTAACAGGAATCAGCATCAAAAGGTCATTCAGCAGAACTATGACACAGCATGATTGTGTAAAGAAGCAACATTAAAACGCAATTATTGTCATTTGAATTATAAGGGTGCTTGAATTCTTCCTTTTTGGCAGGTAACAACCAATGATGAAGTAGGAACTAATCAATCAGGATGTTTCCTCAAAGCGTGGACCTTGAAACTCTTCCTTCACTATGTGAACAAATAAACACGGGCATTAAATAACARATAATGATGCACTGATAATATTAACTGATTGATTTTCAAACTGATGTAAATGAAACTGCGTCACAGGAACAACTCCAAACAGAGCTGTTCTGAGTCTAYTTGTTTTCCATATTTCACCTGTGTTCTCTCAGCTGGATATTGTCTTCAACGTATCCCTAAGGTGAAAGCAATCTTTTCATACCATACAAAAATTGGATCTCCTGATAGTTCTGACTGTACATCTAGTAATTTTTGCCTTTGAACTTTATGGAGGTACTCAAACTGATCTGATTATGACTTTTTGACCACTAAGAGGAACTCAATCTTTTTGGAAATTGTCAGAGCTGTCTGCATTACTACATAGGAGATTAACATAACCAGTGTTCTGTTTGTTTCTCACATACTTTTCCTCTGATAAATTAAAATAACCTAATTTGGTTATTTGGTGTTTAAATACAAGGATGTCTGACAAAATAGACAAACTCATTTTTTGCCATTTAAACTAATCTTGGATTAAATTCTACAGTAAATAATATACTCTGTAGTAGAACTAGATTTTGCTAAGAAAAATCTATCTGTACTGAAATATTAAGACACTGATTTTGAAAGTAGCTTTACTTCTTGGAACAAGAATTATTGGAACAACAACAATATTACTTTCGAAAAGCAATTTAGGTATAACATTCTTAGGTCCAGGCACCAAATTGCTTGCATTTTGTGAATAACCTGTAAAAAACCAGTACGCCTAAAAATGTTGTAAAAATAAATACTTTGGTTCCTACTTCCATAATACTGATCTACAACTAAACAAAAAATGTGTTAGGGATGCTGAGAATGTCAATGTGCCTAGATTGTCACATTTTTACACAGCTGACACAATAGTCAGCTTTGATACACGAGTCCAAACAAAGTTGCATTTATTTTTTGTTTCAACCAAATTTTTAAAGACACAGGAATGAACGCAACTTGTTTCRTGTTCTGTAAATTCAGAGTTCATTCTATGGCAAACCTGGCCATGTTTTCACTTCTGCAGTCAGAAATGCAATGCAGCATTCCAAAGGTTGAAAATTATTGATTCTCTATCAGATCATGTCTGACAGTATCGCATTTTTCTCTAAAAATTCTATTGCCCTTCAGAAATTCTGGACAATTGTTTATTGCAGAAATTGTRTTCTTGCTGACATCACATTTTCTGAGACCCCTCTTTCGGTGTTTGTGTGCATAAGTCTGTTTTTAAACATTGCAACATACAGGCAATTCTTCCCAAAGCAGGGAATTATTATTTGTTCTGTGAACTACAGTAGCTCAAACGATTAGTAGTAATTGAAGAGACACAGAGAATGGTTAATGCTTTGATCCCACTGAGGCTTGTTTACTATTCAAACTATGTTTTCTGCCTTTCTTGTTTGTGGAAAACCCAGACCTCCTTTGAAATCTAAGCTATGTATACAAGTTGGCAATCAAAAGGTATTTAAATAGCTCATATGCACTTACTGAATTATAAATAAATTGACTACAACTCCACATTCAAAGATGAATTAAACTTGTTCTTTAATGTAAAATTACATTTCCTCTTTATTTCAATTCAGCAATTGAATTTAGGTTTTGAATTTGCAGTTACATATATAATGAAAAATTAACTAAAGAACGCCTATTCATATGAAGTACAGAAGATTTAGATAATTCCAGTCAGATCTTTCTTACTGAGCACATGTTCCTCACCACATACTGATTCATAGCCATAAATGTAAGTTTTTGCCCCTTGGATCTAATTAGTCTGTCTATTCAGTCAGAGGGTTACAAACATGTTACAACTAGACATCCAGAGAAGCTGGCTATATCTCCTTGGGAAACCAAGGAAGAAAAACTAGTTTGTTTTCTGATCAAAATATTCATGGAATCATAGAATGGCTTGGGTTGGAAGGGACATTAAATATCACTTATTTCCAATCTCCCTGCTGTGTGCAGGGACACCTTTCTCTAGACCAGGTTGCTTGAAGCATCATACAACTTGGTCTTGAACACTTCCAGRGATGGTGARTCTGCAGCTTCTCTGGGTAACCTGTTTCAGYTCTTCACCACCCTCACAGTAAAGATTTTCCTCATATTTAAGACTAAACTTTCAATTTGAAACCATTCCCCCTTTTCCTATCATCAYAAAGTATTGTAAAAAAGTGTCTCTCCATCTTTTTTTTCCTTCAAGTTCTAGAAAGCCACAATTAGGACACCCAAAGCCTTTTCCTTTTTCCAGCTGAAAAATCCCAATTCTCTTAGTCTTTCCTCATAGGAAAAGTTCCATTCCTCTGATCATCTTGGTGTCCCTCCTCTGGACTTGCTCCAACAGGTCGATTTCCTTCCTGTGTTGAGGATGAGCTCAGAGCTGGATGCAGCRTTCCAGGTGGGGTCTCATCARAGCAAAGTAGAGGGTCAGTGTCACCTCTTTGCCCTGCTGGCCATGCCGCTTCTGACGCAGCCCAAGACACGTTTGACTTTCTGGCCTGCAAGCGCACACTGCTGGGTCATGTCCAGCCTCTCATCCAGCAGCACCYCCAAATCCTTCTTTGAAAGGCTGCTCTTGATCTGTTCATCCCCCAGCCTGTGTTGATAACAGGGCCAACCCAAGCTGCACCTTGTATTTGATCTTGTTAATCCACACGAGACTCCCATGGGCCCACTTCTGGAGCTTGTCCAGGTCCCTTTGGATGGCACCCCATCCTTCAGTTGTGTCAAGCACTCCACTCATCTCGGTGTCATCTGCAATTTTACTAACGGCGCACTCAATCTCTTCATTAACAAAGATACAMAATAATACCTCATTGTAGAAGAGCACTAGGTTGGCCAGGCAAGACTTGCCCTTGGTGAAACCACGTTAACTGTCTCAAATCACCTTCCTGTTCTCCAYGTGCCTYAGCATAGCTTCTAGAAGGATCTGTTCCATGATCTTCCCAGCTACAGAGGAGAGCCTGACAGGTTTGCAGTACCAGCATTCTCCTTGTCCTATCAATTATTACCKTTTTTAAAGGCAGGTTCAATGTTGCCATTTTCCAGTCAACTGGGACTTGACTTGATTGCCATGGCTTTTCAATTATCATGGAGAGGGGCTTGGCAACTACATCAAACACTTCCCTGGGGTGTCTGGGTTGTAACTCATTGAGTCCCATAGACTTATGTACATTCAGTTTCCTCAGGTGACCATGAACTTGATCTTACAATGGRAGGGACTTTGGTCCCTCAGTCCACATCCTCTTGTCCATCCAGTTGAGAGATGGGGKAAGAGAGATTGCCATTGAAGATTGAGGCAAAAGAATGTTTGAGTATCTCAGCCTCCTCCTCATCCATTGTTATCAGTTTTCCAACATTGTTTATGAGGGTGATACATTATTTTTAATCTTCCTCTCCTTATTAACAAACCTACAGAAGCCCTTTTTTTTATTCTTTGCATCCCTTGCTGAGTTCAGTTTCAGCTTCCTCTTGGCCTTCCTTGCTCCATCGCTACATAACCCGATTTCATCTCTATGCTTTGCCAAGGTTATCTGTCCTTGTTTCCACTGTCTGCATTTGCTTATTTCCCTTTTTTTCTGACATTTGTTTTGTTTAAATATTATATATATGGGTACAAAGTTTGGGATAAGAAATAATAAAAAGGATACCTATACCCACCAAATCACCAAGGCTTCCCTCTTCCTCTTTTATCTTTATAGTTAATTTTGTAGACATTACTTTCTATTACTTGGATGTTTGGAAACTATTTTTCTGAGGCTGACCTGTCAGCTGTTACTGGCTCAAAATATACTTTGCTTTTCACTTTTSACTTAAAATTCTCAGTTCTGTGTCTTCATTTCCCAGCTTTTCCCAGCACTCAGCCATATTTCACCAGCAGAAAGCTTAGTCCATGTGGAGGTTCTTGGACCTTTATTATGATCAAGTATCTAGAATTTGCCAGGAGGTTTTTAGTTTCTAACCATTCTCCACACAGACGCACTCTCACTCACAAAGGTCATGTAAGAGCACTCTCTTTTCTTTGCAACCAGATGGATTTTTTTTTCACATGCAGATGACATTTTGATGATCAGCCCAGAATTTACATCTGTGGGGACTGTGTGTTACTAATGCTGATGCAAGAATTAAGGCTACTGGTCCCACTGAGATTGTTAATGGAAATATGAATAGATAAATCCTGCATGTCCTGCTCAGCTGAATCAGACTGAAAGAAAAAAAAAGAGTGACAGCATTAATATCATATTCACTTTGTGAAGAAACAGCTTTGGGGAAAAAGCAGCAAACCCCAAGCAAGTTCTTACACAAGAATTGAAATCACAGTCTATGCTAATCAGCTGGACCATCATCTAACTCAGAGACTGCTGTGGTTTCTATCTGAGCAGTTGCAGGATCCAGACTGCAAAAGCAGTGGTTGCATTTCTGTGACTCTCCTCAGCATTTTCAGGGTGTTTGACATTTGTGGATAGATTGGAATCTGCAGTAGGTGGTCTGACTTCGCTTCTTRGTTTCTTTGCTCCAGAAAGAGTTATGGAGCCATAGTATTTGGCGTCATGGGAACTGGTCTGGTTGATATAGRTATTGTTGCTGGATAAATATTTTGGGAAGTCACAGAAACAAAACACATCTGATGATATGTTAYGCTTTACCCTCTTTTTCTTCCTGTAAAACTCTAACCTGTGGCCATTTTTAACACAGATTTCTGGTGATTTTTGAGAGGGATATGAAGGGTGCTTGAAGAAAAGACCTTGAAACWAGATAAGTGGGTTTAGTATACCAGAAGTGGTGAATACTTCATTTTATTGTGAAGCCCAAAGTAAATAGTGTCTGCCAAGAGTGGCCCATCCAGCAGTGATGACATCATTATATCAGTGAATGCCAGTACTCTGCATGACATTTCTGTTTCTGAGAAAYTATTTCTCAGATTTCAATATTAACATTTTCCAACTACAGAAGTCAAGAGAATACATTAGATATTACATGGTTAGATTTCACTGTTTGCTTACAACTGCTCTGGAAGCCAGCACTCTTTGATCTTATCCAGATGGTCTTCTCGATTTCTAAATTGCTGTGTCTGTGACACATTATGATGATTACATATGTAGTTAATACCTTTCATATTTTAAAAATGAAATAAAGTTATATGTAGAAGAATATTGGAGATGGATAAATTAGTCTTTAGTCAAACAGATTATTCTTAAACTGGTGAATAAGAGTGTTCAGCTCTTTTGAAAAGGCTAGTTTCCATTATGGACTTCATTCCAATTGTTGGAGGAGATCTGGATTGGGGATCTGTGTYACTGTGTTCTAAGTTTTATTATCATTATTATGTTGGTTATTATTTCAGACAGTTGCGTCATGAACTTTTTCTTGTGAGTATGTGTCCACATCCAAGAATTCATTGTGTTTCTTCATAATACTTTGATTTTTTTTTACTAAATTGCGCATAGAACCAATTTCCTCCTTCTGGTGTAAATCAGTGTTTCCCTTCTAAAACTGAGCTCTTGCAAGTCATAAAAATAAGTAAATAGCTGACAATCAAAACTATACAATGAAAATTTAGCTCTACTGTTCTAAGAGACAGGAAAATTTGCTTCAAGAAAGTATTTRGCTTTTTCAAGTCCCTCTCGAGTTTGCTTTTAGATATAGAATCTTTGATCAAAAGGAGTTACTACTGYGACATGATAGGAAAGGGTCACACATATCTAAGTATTGTGTCACCACAGAAAGATTAGGGATATCAGTAAGTTAATTGTCTGGGTCATTTTTTTAGTAGAAGCATATTTACAGCTAATAAACCTCATTTTGGGGAAAGCCCCAATATTCAAGACAAGAAGAACCCTAGACTTAAAAAGATGAGCTATTTAGTTAACAGATTTTGCTGCAAAAACCATGTCAAAATGTCCTTGTAAGCAAATCCATAGCCAGTAATGATTTAAACCAAGCTTGTCAAACATAAAAGGGATTTGTCCTGCTGCCTGTTTTAGCTTAATATTTTTATATTTTAGGACCTATTAAGAGGTGTGGACCAGAGGAAAATGACACACTATTATGAGATATTTTTAGAGGGAGAATTTGCATCAAATATATTGGGTTTTTTGAATTTGCCAAGAATAATATAAAGCAGATTGAATTCAGAGATATTTTGTGTTCTTGAATTGTTCTGCAAAGAAGAGATAGATTGTCATGCTTACTATATATCACATTTTCTCAAGGAAATTGCTTTTCAATTTGCTCTGAAAACAGGGCATCTGTTTTGAAACAGCTAAACCTGCTGGTGAAACTCAATCACTCATCTGCCCCTTGAGAGGAAGTTACACTTTCAAGAATTTCTGATACCTTTGCTGAGCTTTGTTAGTCATCAAATTTCTTCTACAGATTGATGAGAATTCTCYGTAATAATTCACACTATGTCTTTAAAAACATTAGCATGACTGACAGTTTCATTTCCAGTGAATTCTTTACCCTAAAGAAGGAGGAGTTTCTGTGGAAGTGTTACCTTACGTGGATCACAAAAACACATGTTACTGTTATTTGCCAAAAATTGATTCACACTGCATGTTACAAACAACTGAGATGTTAATCAGAACACATGAAATTATCAGAACGCATGAAATTAGGAGTCTAAACTAATATGAACTGAAAGATTCAGTGATTTAAAAGACCTGAATCACCTGTCCACTTACCTCTTCTCTCTCCTTACTTTCTCCTAACTGAAAAGTATCAAAAGTCCGTCCAACACAGGAGAACAGACAAATTTGAGTCTCCTCCAGATGGCAGAAGACTGGTTCTAATGGCACTGCTCTTAGGAAGAACTGGAGGGTACCATGCTACATTTGGAAGAAGTTAATGCAACACATCTCTGCCTTGTTGCTGGTCCCTGCATTCCTTTCCTTTCCTCCAAAGAGGAACTCTCCATGTCATTACGTGCCATGACATCTCTTGTACAAAGATTGTAAGCATGTGGCTGGGATTTCYTTGCTGATATTTGATGCTGGGTGATGGCCTTGTTATGTGCCACAGGGCACAAAGAGACCGTAAGTTGTGGTCATTACAAAGAAAGCCCTTAATAACACCATTATCCCTAAATCTGCACSCTAAAGTGGTCCAGGCTTGGCACATGGAAAGCAGTTTCTCCCAGCAGCCAGAATAGGCTATACCTGTATTAACAAGTGAATAWGGAAATGCAGGACCTGCACAATGAAGCAGTTGGTACTGGGCATCTCTCTCATGTCAACCCTACATGCCTTTGAAGGGATTTTTCCTTACTCTAAATCTAGTCTAATTCTGTAGACCAAATGTTCATTAATGGGTGGGGSACAGCAGTATGGTTTTGTAACCCATCTCCTTATTTAGTTAAGGAAGGGATTACATYTACAGTAGAAAACAATCCTGTTGGTAGGAACACTGTTATGTTAGGAATTACAGTATGAAACCTTGACCTGGAACTTGCATGGGGCTAATTCACTGTAATCTGCCACCTGTGTGTTTCTGCACCTGAAAACTATTGTTATCTCCCTTAAATGATATTCTGGTTTGCATGGGCAATTCTAGACAGCTGAGCTGTAGAAAGAAATTTTGGATGAAACCACTGGAAAATTTAATCATATGGATATGAACTCTTAAGCCCTAAACTGTAATCAATTACTCAATTTTATTGAATCTGAAAATCAGTATATTCCAGCATAGCACTTGCTGGAAGTTTCAGCTTCTTTCATTCTATGTCCTGGAAGAAAGGGAGCAAGAAGGGAACACTAAATTCTTTCTACCTAACTGGATATTTCCATAATCAGAACCACACTGTGATTCTGATTATTTTGATTAATCTCCCAAGTACTTTCTTTCACGCTGTGGTTGTTCCACACACTCACATGCATTTCTACAAAAGACAAGTTCTGCTGATACATGATGAGCTTAGCATGCCTGCTCCCTTTCCTCCTGCTTTCTTTGGAGATGATCAAATAAGATATTCTCAGGCTAAAATACTTGTTACTTATTATAAATAACAGGAATTTCTAAGAAGTCATTATTAATCCATATAATAAACTACCATTTATTTTCTTTTCGATTTATGGCAAATATAACRATGACTGAATTATTTTTTGGTGAAAAATAGTTAATCTTATGCTGTTTTCTTATCATGTGGATCTTTCAGGGAAGGGTAAAACCTTTGTTATTATTTCCTTTTACAGCTTCCATTATGTTTTTACTCCAACATCACATAAAACCTGCCCTGAAAGAACAAAAAGAGTGGGTTGGTTCCCTGATGTCCAGGTCTCTGTGCTTTGTCTCTGCTGCAGTAGGACAAGATAGAAAGGGGAGGTGGCAGCTCCTATTGCTAAGGCATGTCCCAGCATGGACACATAGAGCCACACCAGCCTCTATCTGGCTGCAATTGAAAAATTACATATACTGGTTTTGTGCTCATGCTGCGGTCCGGGCTGCAGTCAATATCAAATAAAAGCAGCTATCTCTCATATACCTTTTCCTGTTACTTGACACCCACATATTAAATACCTTTTGAGCTTTTTTTGTGTTTTTCTAATGAAGAGACAGATCCATCACTAGAAATCTCAGAAAAGGGTTGCTAGACAGAAACTCACAGAAGGTGCAATAGGAGATGTCCCTCAAACATGGGTGACCTGCTTTCAGCTGTTTTCTGAAAAAAAAGTTTTCAAGTGTCAAGTCACAAACTTTTTGTTTGCTGTTGAACTCACTGTGCTTTGCATGAAATAAATCTGTTTTCCATTAAGATGCAGAGAGGTATAATTCTTTAATCTCAGAGCAGATTATTGTTTAATTTCTCATTGTTTGGTGGCAGGATGTACTCACAGTGAGTTGCTGCTTAGTAAGGGTGAAAACAGGCCTGAATTCCCGACAAAGTTTGAATTGCTGGGTTTGGACTTGAGAGGACAAAAAGTTCACCCAAATATTAGTTAGTGGACTACTGAGATGAAATTTAGGTCACCCTGATTTTAAGTGTSTGCAATAAAACCCTGGTGACTAACAGCAACTAAAGCAAATAGAGCTCAGCCAGCAACATGAGCAAGTCCTGTCATCAGGTGCAGGTGCTTGCTTAGGGTGAGTTAAACAGATCTCAGCTCTACTGACTGAGACAGTCAGCAGATCTCTTCCTTAGCAGTGACTCTAGGGAGAGCTTAGTCACAGAGTTTACGTGTAGATATCCACATTACTAATACCTGCWATAAAATGAGTTTAATCCTCCCCTWAATCTGCTTTTTCATCCCAAACTCAGAGATGCCAGTAATCTTTTCAAAATCATCTATTTTGTGTGTTTTAGGAAGGAATTTGGCTTATGAGTTGTACTACGCAAATGGAAAGCTGTATATGCATTTCCTAAAGATTTTCTGAAATACAAGCCAAGATGGTTTTGTTTACTCTTGGTTTGTTTTTTGCCATTGTGTATGTGTGTGTGTACACACATGTATATACATGAATAAACACACACACATGTAAGTTGTGTACTTGTGGCAAATGAAATTCTCTCAAGTCTCTCACTTCAATTTTGATTGTGCTGCCTTTAATTGGAAAATAATATTCATTTGTTTACTGCATATGCCTACTGGAAGGCTATTCATTTTTACAAAAGRCATTGAAGTGCTAAGCACCATTACCTTATTGATGACTTGAAACTGTAACTCAGCTCACTTTTCATTGTATTTTCTTTTGCATATGGAAGGAYATTGCTCGATTTTGTGCAATAGCTTAATCTCCAAGAAGAAATCCAGTAAATACCTTGCTGCCAGTATCACCCTAATTTCAAACAGAGTATATGAGGTGAAGTGTTCCTTATGCCTGCATCTGAGATGGTATATAACATATATGGATTTTTATAATTGACTCTGGTTTTAAGTAGCTTACCTTAGGCAACCTTTTTAGCATCAAGATTTCCAGAGGAGCCCTAATTTAGAGGTGAAAGCAGTCTAATTTCTGATATTTGGATGAGGATGTCAAATTATCTAAATACTGAAATTCATTTTCACTGATTTACTGGAATTAAGTTGCCTGAATATCTTCAAGATTCTCAGATGATACTCTAGGCAGCAGAAATCTAAAGATAATATTGGTATAAACTGAAATTTTTGTGGATGACTCCCACGCATTCCTGAAAAAGTTATCTGTGGTACCTGAGATATATATTAGCAATAAATTTAAAAATACTCACAGAATGTAACAAGACTCAAGAAGAAACAAATAAAGACCAGTTCTTCCCAGGTGAACAACTGATTTGTCATTAGTGAAAGATCTTTTCTTAAACACTTTCTGAGAGTTGCTGCACCATATTGAATGCTGTGCTTCAGATTCTCAATTTATCTGACATAAAACTGTAGGCAAACAAACCAAGTGAAATTATTTTATTCATACTGTACCTGTACAGATGAAACTTGATAGTCCTCCATAGATGACATCATCATTGTCTGGTAGTATAAAGGGACACCTCGTTTGAACCTCCAAACAGTATTGCTTGCAAGGAATTCTGTTGCTGCAGTGAAACTGTGTGACTTCAAAATACTGGGAACAGAGCCAGGCTTTGTAGACAGTCTGAAAAAAAGAGAAGAACCAGAAATACAGATGGATGACAATAGCACTGTCATTATTAGAAGAACATACTGTACTGCACACCTATATTAATGCTGCTTTTGGAAGAAAATTGTGAAGAATATCACCTGGATAAAATATGATTTTAACTTTTGACTGTCTTCCTCCTCCAGAAATGAAAACTCCATCCATTTCAAAGCAACAGTTAGTCAGGACTAGGCTTATGCTATGACATGATCTTAGTTTGTGAACAGGTGTKTCTATTACACATGACTTTTTATTAGGCATGCATGGAACACATCCCTGTCCCTGCACCTTATTGTATACTCACTGAGATCCTAATCTCATTTGAAGCTGGTCAAGGACAAATTTATGAAAGTTCATGCAACAAAGAATTGAAAACTGGGCTCAGGCCATGTCTCTCTTTATATCATCTAGAGCTAAGCTATCAGGTTGCAATAGATGGTGCTGCTCTCCTTCAAATAAAACCTTATCCAGTCCACAGCACTAAAACACGCATTAGGGTTCCTGAATGCCAGCAGCTGTAAACCAGGGGATGAATCTACTGCAGTGAGAACCAGTGTCTGCATTTGGGAGCTTTAAAGGAACTCTTTAAAGATGTTGTCATCTGATGATGCATAGCCATGGCTGCAGGACCTGTGACTATTGCAACTATTGTCACAATTTAAACAGAAAAGTAAAATGCACATGTTGATTTTTATTTTTGCTACTTTTTGTCCTCCAAACAATGATGTTTGTCATTAAACTCTTTTGGACATAGAAAAGTTTCCTGTAAAGTTAGATTGGACACCAGGCTACAAAGGTGATAAAAAACCTGAGTGACTGAGTACAGAGAGGTCTGCTTGTTCCCCATTTTATTGTCCACTTAACTGCTTTGGAATGCATTATTTACTGTCTAGATACTTGTTATCTGGGCAGTTACATAACAAAAAAAAAAATCTCTTTTTTTGTATTTGTTTTGATTATCTGAAAATGCTAGTAACTGCCTTGCATTAATCACAGACTAAAAGCCAATACAGTCAGCTGACCATTTCCATTCTTTCTAGGCCTGATTTAATAAAAAAARAGAAAACTATAGATTAAATTTTTAAGCAGTTAAAATTAAAATTAAAATACTGACACCTGAAATGACCAATCTAGATGAGAGTTTGGTTTGATTTCAGTAGGTTTCATCTCATTAGTTATAATTTTATCAATGTCAATAACAGCTTAAATTGTATAATTAATTTCAGTGTAGTAGCTCCAGAATCACCAGTTTTATTTTACATGGTTTGCAACAGTGGCAGGTAAGGGTAAGGTTGTTAGGTGATAAAATGAAGCCTTTATTACTAATCCATGGTTTTTGTTTATGTCTTTATAGCAGTTTTGGCCTGCTGCATTCTATAGAACATGGGGTTTTTTTCCATTACAAATTCAATTTYAATTTCTCAYTAAGGTTTCTTACACACAGTAAATRATTAATGAGAAGGAATTCTAGGTGATGTGTGTACTTTTTGTTCTTAAACAAACTCTTAAACAGAAAGTGGTTTTCCCACTGTCAACTATATCACCTACCACATTTTTAATTCTTCAGTTGTTATACTGACATTTACAACAATAACACAACTTAGTAACAATTGGGCAGATTAGTTTATTATTTGGCATTCATTTTATTACTACTGTACAAATTTCAAGCAGAAAACATATTTAATGACTTCAGTGACGAATAACGCAACACAAATAGMCAGCTTCATCAATTCAAAGAATGAAAGCTTCAGAAACAGACACTGAACAGCATCTACATGTCAAATCATTAGAGATAAGAAAAGGATTCACAGAATAAGCTCAGCTGGAAAAGACCCACAAGGATCATTGAGTTCAACTCTTAGCCCTGGGTAGAACCATCCCCAACAGTCACACCAGGTGCCTGAGAGCATTGTCCATGCACTTTTTGAACTCTGTCAGGCTGATCCTGTGACCATTTCCCTGGGGAGCCTGTCCCAGTGCCCAACCACCCTCTGGATGGAGAACCTTTTCCTGATATCCAGCTTAAACCTCCTCTGAGACAACTTCAGGCCATTCCCTCAGGTCCTGTCACGACAGAGAAGAGATCAGTGCCTGCTCTTCCTCTTCCCCTCATGAGGAAGTTGTAACTGCAATGAGGTCTCCCCTCAGCCTCCTCCAGGCTGAACAGACCAAGTGACCTCAGCCACTCCTCATATGACATCCCCTCAAGGCCCTTCACCATCTTTGTTGCCTTCCTTTAGAMATTATCTAATGGCTTTATAGCTTTCTTATGTAGTGGCACCCAAAGYTGCACACAGGATTCAAGGTGAGGTGAAATAAAGCAATGGTTTTCGTATTTTTAATTAGTCAGTGACTGTTGTCAGTTGGTTGGAAACAGGAACTCTGGGTCTGGTAACAGTTATAGATTCACAGATGTTCTTACTTGATCATTAACACCTTAGACCTGTTTAGCATGAACCCACAAGCTCTTTTCATAAAATAGTTCTAACAGTAGTTAAGTTGGTTTATGACTCATATTTGAAGTGTACATCAGTTTTTAGGGAGTGCATTTAGTGCATTTTAGGGACTGCACCATACATGGTAACAAGAAAATGAGCAAACCCATGTATCTGCTTAGGCAAGACAGAAAATGTTTATTCAGTAGCAGAAGTAAATAATGCAATCGTGGGCTTCTATGAAGATCTTTGTGTATCCAATCTGAGTTCATACACATCATCTTCCTGCTTTGATTCACAAGTCCTCAGCTTTGGCTCAAAATTACTTTTGAATTCTTGTCCACATCTCTAAAGAATGCATAAGTATACCTGTTCCTGAGATCTGTTTCCCAGATGAATGCCTCCCACTCTGTATCCTTTTTTATTTTCTTTTCCCTGCAGCTGATTTCAAACTTGTCTATAGTCTATAGTGATATTTTTAATAATCTGGTCCCCTTCTGCTCTGTTTTACCTAGGGAGGCTACACAGAGTACTAGGCAAGTCTCATCCATGCTCTAGGACTGTCAGTCCACTGCTTTCACAGCTTTGGCCTGTGCTAATTCCGACATTTCCAGACAGTGCTCAGCCATTGTCCAGAAAAAGGCCAAAAACAGCACCCAATAAGGAGTTTTGTCTTTTCCCATAGAAAAGGAAAATAATGTAGGTGTTTGCAGTTGAGCTGTGCTGTTCAACTGTGCTGAATGTAATTCCTCTCTGCTCTTATCACTACAGACAKGATTTAAACACCTGCTTTCCCAACAAACATCCCAAATAATCTCTCCTACTCTTCCTGGGCTTCCTAAGCACCAAAGGTTTTACCCAGACATCTCACTTTCACATTTTCAGATGTYCTACCCGGGAGGGAGTACAGAAGTGGGAGAACTGATCTCGTATTTGCTCATGTAACTGCCCAACAGCATTTACATGGGTTCCATGGCTGACCCAGCTAAGAAGATYCAGAGCAATCCAAAGTATTTTCTCTCTTTCAGTGACAGTGAAGGGCTGCTTTTTAGCTTTAGTAGAAGTTCATTATCTGGAACTGAAATACATTGGAATTTCTTGAAATTTTCCTAATAGTAAAGCAGCTATTATGGCTTTCRATTGGCCAGTACTCCTTTTTATACCCAGAAAAAAGTTTTGTTTAATTGGGATTTTTGCTCTATCTCCTAGGAAGTCCAAAATGCTGATTTTCAGAGTCTTAAAACATGTATTTCATACTAAGCCCTGAAACTATCTGCGAAATACACACTGGTCTGTATATTGAGTGTGGTTTCAGCTTACAAAATATGCTTTGATATGAGGGTTTTTTTCCTTCTTAAAGAACATCAATAGCTAAGCTGAAAGATTTATAAACACAATAAATGCTTCTCTTATAAAATATTTCATATAGAAAACTTCAAACTATTGGATTCTCTTATTATTTTCCTACGTAATTTTCAGTGTGTCAAWGAAAAAGATGGGAAGTGAATAAGAGGAGAACGTGTATTAAATGGCCAGAGGGAGGAGAAATCCTCTAGCTTTTCCATTAAGTCTTCTGGAATAGAATCCTTGGTCTTTCAAAGCATGCACTTTCTCCYGATTCAAGTCAATAAAACAAATGTCTTGGATAACATTTCAAGGAAAGGAAAGATGGGCTGTGGCAGCAGTGGGCGAGGATCTCACTGTATTATATCTTATTTTAAAGGAAAGAAAGCTACAAATAACTCCTAACACAAACTGAACTGAACTGCATTATAAAATGGGCAAGATGTATGTATTATTGAGAAAATTCAAGAATAAACAATTATCAATAGTTTTTGAAGAAAAAAGGGGAAATCCAGTGATTAAAAAAAAACCAAAAAAAAAACTTCAGAACTTTAGAAGACAGAATGATTTCTATTAACAGATACTTTGGTCATTGAAGTCAAGCTACCAAAACCAAACAAAACTAACTACATACTATGATCTTTTTATGTTACATGCATATAATGTAGAAAAAAAAATTAGAATGGTCTTGTGTTTTCACCTGGCTTGGGAGATGATTAAAATCTTTGAAATATCATAGTTGCCAACAGAAATCTGGCAAACTGAATCCAAAGAACAGATAATAACCCCCATGGTTTTCTGTTGGTTTTGTTTTTAYTCTTTCTTAACAAGGAAAAGAACTAAAACAAACTGGGTTATTGATCCATCATGGCAACCACATACATAGACTAAATACCTGAATATATCTAAATATCTCATCTCTTTACCATTATCATAACTTTAGACACTCTACATTTGAAAGAGAAACAGTCCTGGCTATTAGAGGAGACACTGTGATGACAAGGTAGTACCACATAAGAATAGTCATCCTTCATGTACAGAAGCATAGCTACAAAAATCTCGGAAGGATTTAGTGGAAATTTTGCTCACCTAAATAAATTAAATCTACTTTACATTGTTCCTGTAGGAAAAAAAAAAGAAAAAAGATTAAACTTTTGAAAAAGTATATCAATGTTGCCTTTACATACCTACATTCATTTTCACAGATGGTGAGTGCCTACCCAGAATGATCATCATCAAAATCTTCTTGGTGGTTTTAAATTATTAACAATACTATGATAAAAACTTACTATCAATTGGGCAGWTTAATTTATTATTTGGCATTCATGTTATTTCGACTGTACAAGTTTCAAGCAGAAAAAATATTTAATGACTTCAGTGACCAATAGCCTGATGAAAATAGCCAGCTTCAGCAATTCAAAGAATGAAATTTTCACAAACAAACTAGACACTAAGCTGCATCTACTTGTCAAATTATTAGAGATGATAAAAAGATTCAGAGTTAAAAGGAAGAAAGCAAGAGGATATGTGTGGAAATTTTGAGAAATTAAAAGGGCACATTATGTGCTTTTTCTCACAGGACATTAGGAAGAACACTTATTTTTGTCTTTGTCTGGAGGCTGGCAGTCCAAGTACCGTCTCTTTTTAGGATATTCTTTATCTCATATCACACATGAGGTTAGATGGTGCCTGAGTTATTCTTTTTGGCCTTGAAAGGTAACCAGACAGAGTTCTTAGTTAATACAGTTCCACCAATCACCTAGAGAGGGGCCMGGAGCTGCTGCCCCAGTGTGGACAGTATGGCTGGGCAGGACAGTGCATTGGCTGACCACAGCCCTGACCATTACTGGCACACTGCCAAATGGCTGTGAAACTGCACAAAACTCATTCTAACAAAGGTCTGCTACAACCCAGGCCATTCTATGATTCCATGATCTATGACTCTATGATTGGTTCTGTGATTCTATTTTCTAGGACTGCAAAACCAATGGGAAGATAAAGCTGTATTTACCAAACATACGTGCCCACAGTCYCCCCCCTCCCCGTCTCATTCTTGTGAACTCATACATGCACAATTCATGTGATTCTGGGYTACCTAAGTTCTGTCAAAACAGACTGAGTACCCAGCCTTAATCATCTGAGTCACACTGCATGTGGGGTATCAGTGGAACAGAATGGAGAAGCTCCTCAATCAGTTTCATTCKCAACGGCTGCCAATTCTTCCTAGTTTTCAAGAGATTAATTGAGTTTGCTTCTGCCCCATCCCCTGTTGCTCCTGACTGCCATTTCCAGGAAGTGCTTCTACCATTATCCATAGAAAAGTGGTTTCTTTCCTCACTGAGGGAAAGTTTGATGTTACATGCTGGGCTGTCACAATAATTATACAAAAGGGAACCYAGAAATCATCAAATAGCTCTTGCTGTATGGATGTGGAGGTTGGTGGGAGGGAAAGAAAGTAGGAAGACAGAAGTCACAACAGAAATTCTCTCTCTCAAAATGGCAATTTTTTCTGAATCAAGATAAATTTTAACTGCTTCAAACTGATGCTTTGCAACCATATCCATTCCTCAGTGTATAAATTAAGCCTTCAAACAGAGCACAACWGAATAATTTCACCTCCCAGCAAGAATGGAAGAGGCCCCTTATGAACGTGAGAGGTGTTTTGATCACTGACATTTTCATTGACATCAGGAAATTATACCTTATTGGAAAAAAAAGGAATTGCCTTCAGAAAGTGCAATATATTTCTAGCTCAACTTCTCCCAATGTGTGTGAGCATTTTGAGATAAATTCTGCAGTTGTCATGTATACTGAGGGGTACCTCAGGTTGTGACTGACTAATTAWTTAATTAATTAATTAATTTTYCCAGGAATATTCATGGAATAACCTGTTATATAGACAGTGAATAAGCTGTGTATGGACAGTGAGATCTTTTCTCTCTCATCCTCAGTTACAGCAGATTATTTTCTCTAACCCTAAGAGAAAAGACTTTAGCACAGAAGATACCCCTCAAATGCAAAGGGTGATGTCTATTTCATTTGTCTAATCTTTGCCTGACTCATAGACTTATGAATGTTTGAACTATTTAAAGGCATTATCATATGTGCATTTAAAGTTAGACCACATGTTTAAATCCCATGGTTTTACTTTTTTTGTCGTTGCTGTTGAGTCTGGGTGAATTTTCATCTCTATGGTATACTGTGACATTGCCACAACCAATAATGTTGTGTCTTGTAGGGTTCTCATTCCAATATTTCTAAGATTTTTATTTTTTTTAGTATCTTCTTCAGTCTTATTATTTTACTTCATTTTGTTAGGGTTTTTTTATTGCAGCATTTCAAAGTGTAGGTATTAAGAACAGCAGTAATACTTCATGAGCTGAGGTGTAGTCAATAACAAAGTTGGAGAAAAACTACTGGCAAAGGCTGAAAAACCTTTCAAACCCTTACTTCCACAGCTAAAGGTATTCACTAATTCACTTAGAACTGTGCCTGGACACTGACCAGGCAARAGATTCATATATTAAACACTATATGTAAGAAATAAGCAGATGAGATTGAAATTATGGATTTTATGCAGCAAAGAAGAATGTCAGAAGAACACATCTGTTTCTCCCAGTGATAAAATTTTTGTGGTAAAAGTCACTTCAACTCTTATGAATGCTTTATAGCAGCAAAGCAATGCTACATCTGTGAAGTGCAGCCTCTGAAAGGCTTTTTATATTTGGTTCGCCAGAGTATTACGTGTTGGTTTGAGTGACAGTGTATCTTCCTTAGGAAATACTTGGGTCAGTCTCAGTGTCTGCTTTGTGCATCTGGACCTGAGATATCATGTTGTACAAGCAGAGATGTCTGTTAGATAGCTTACAAGTGTATTTTATATAGACTACATAACCAAAATATAGATGGCTAACTGGTACAAAACCTGATTAAATCTGACAAGGGTAGTGTTACAACTGTGAACTCCCCTTGGAACTTTGTCATTTTTGAGCATTAAGGGCAGTCTGACTTCAGGAAAGCTGCATTTTTCATGTGTTCTATGGAATAAAAATCAGCTTTTACAGAGAGCTTTCTGCCCATGAGAGTTGCAGAACTGCTGTTGGCATTTCTCTTTTTCTGGGCTTTATTCCCAGCCACATCCTGAGACTTTGTGCAGCCTTGCACACAAATAATGCAGCAACAGTGACCGGGTAGGAGGGAACAATGCCCTCCACAAGGTATTTTTGCCAATGAGTTTCAGTGGCGCCATCAGTGACAAAACATTCTTCATTACATGCAGTAGGAAATATCTAACAAGTGGGTTTCAAATATGTGGGTTGCTGAAAATGAGACATTTTGTAGGAGCAGTCATTAAAAGGAGATTTTTTTTTTGACAGGGAAATTATTTTTCCTTATGTTTTAAATATTTATTTCCAAATAAACTATTGTCATTCTGTTTGTACACATCAACATTGCTCATAAACCATTGATTTAAATGTGCATCACATTGTTTTATTTTATTCATTATCATTGATTCATAGCTGTTATGCTATTTGAAAAAGTTATTTTGTATATGCGTCACACCAACCATCACCCCCACCCTCACCTTTTTTTTTTTTCTGGGAATTTTGATTTTTTAAAAAAATCTGATGCAGAATGAACACAAATTATCAATCTGAACTTCCTGTACAAAAGACATTATATTTTCTAGTTATTGCATTTTATGTTCATTTTCAAAAATCCTTGTTATAAGACTGTACCGGGAAATGAGAATGTCTGTTTCATATTATGGATACTTATGCCCGAAATGTACAATAATTTGGGAACAAATACATCTGTTTTGTGGTTATTTTAACCTTTGATTTTGTTTCTATTTTATTATAATGAATATTTTCTCTATCTGCACAGATGGAATATCACAAGACAACATTTTAATACTTATTCAGAAGATCTTGATGCCACAGAATGAAAAGTACTAAGACACAAACATTTTTAGTGTTTCCTAAATTTTGCTCATTATATGAATAATTTCATTTGAAAGACACATGCTATTTTATTTGAAGATAGAGGAAAGGTAAACCAAGGTTCAAAGTTATTTCCCAGWACATTGTTGATCTCAGCTTCAGTTCATGTGTTATGTAACAAGATTTCCTTTCAACAAATACAGATGTGGAATAGCGAGCTGCTCTGCTCCCATCTTTATTGTTTATATTGGAATAGATAAAAAGATGCAAATATGCCGGCTCCTCACACAAATATATTTCTTTTATTGTGGAGACATCACTGCAGAGGAGATGGTATCAATGTCTCACTTTGGTAAYCCTAAGTATATATACATATATATAGTATATATAGGAGAGGTCTAAAATGTTTTTATCTGCCAAAATAAATTAAGCTTCTGCAAGGCAAGAATGTGCAAAAACCTGATCCACCAGTCCTGTCTTTCTGGTGATTAGCCATCCAATCCACTGAGGGCATCATGATGATTAACTTCCCTGTTGTTTATAATATCCCAAAACCTGAACTCATCCTCTGGATCAGAATTCAGTTTTAGCTGTTACTTAATATAGCATAATAACTTTCTTTTGAAGATCATAAACATCCCTTTGGGTGAGCTTAAAGAAAATTGAAGATTAAATAACTCATTACGGAAATAAGTAATGTGTTAAAAAAAAAAGGAGGCACTAGTTTTGATTTTGTGAGCTTAATAGTATTCCACCTAATCAGATAATATATTAAAATATCCAAATTATAAAAAAAACCAAAACCAATAATTTTTTAAGTGTCTGATCAGCTTCCCTGGAAAATTTAAGGTCCAGTGATTTCAAGTTGGCTAAAAACCGTAAGGAGCCTAACAATTTTAAAGTTTTACAGACTTCTAAAATTGCATCTGAATTCATGAACMAAGAGATCTGTTAAGGTGGTAAAGTATTTGTGTTCAACTCTGCTCCACATCATTTCTGAAGTGATGGTAGCCTATGTAAATCTGCTCAACATGACAGCATTCAGAAGATTGATGCCATGACTACCAGAGTATGCAGGAGACAAGAACAGTCTTTCTCTTTATATCCTCTGCTTCCTCMAATTAAGGACCTCATTTTTACTGCCTACTACTGCCTTCTGAGTGTTGCTCAGAAGAGGGAWTCCCTTAGGGGCTCTGAGGGTTCCAATCAACTTGCAACAGCCACTGCAGATTCCTGGCAGGTGAGGTTATTGCTATAAGCTGATATAAACATACAAAGAGAAAGAGCATCCTATGCCTTTAATTTCTCTTTCCATTTAGAATTACAATTTGTTTAAGCATAAGATTTATTTGACTTCAATATTGAATTTTCRTCTTGATCATGCATGAAGTGGWGGGGCAGSTGCTGATCTCTTCACTCCTGTGACCCGTGACAGGCCTCCAGGAAAGGGAATGAAGCTGGAGATTTAGGTTGGATATCAGGAAAAGACTTTCCACCCAGAAGRGGGTTAGGCACAGGAACAGGTTCTCCAGGGAGGTAGCCACAGCACCAGCCTGACAGAGCTCAAGAACAATGCTCCATGGTGTGATTCTTGGGGTGTCCTGCCAGGGTCAGGAGTCAGAATCAATAACCTGAATAAAATAACCTCAGCATATTCTGTGTGCTCATTCAATGATTCTTGATTCCATGAAAATTCAGTAAATAAGATGACAAAAGCTAAAGAAAATGAACTAGTGAATACAGAAGAAAGAAGAAAATTTCTTATGCACCAGACAGAAGAAAAATGCTTTAGAACCTGAAATTTATTAAAAAAGAAAAAAAGACTCCCAGGACTTAAAACTAAGGAAGGAGACTGTTATGGTGCAGTTACTATTAATATAATTTGTAACACGGATGTAAGTTTATTTTAATCATGGTTTATTGAATTAAGAGAACTTTATTATGGTGTAAATTATCTAGAGGCAAAGCAGATTGTCCTTATTCTTTTGTCTAGACAGTTCTGAATGCAAGAACAGGGCCAGAGAATCCACTGCACTATTCAACATCATTAGTGTCCTAGACCTGTGCTACTTTTCCCGCTTACATTTGACTTATAGATTGACATGAAGACCTCAGAGTTGGATGCTGTGGTTATGACATTGAAGTGAGACATCCAGACATCCAAAGAGGTTGAGTGSCTGAGCTGAAAAGCAGCTCCCAAGAAAAGGAGACTTTTCCTCTCTCCTCACAGTTCTTTTCTCACAGAACTCTAATTTAAGGCCCCACAGTTGCACCAAAGGCTGAGCCCAGATGGCCAAACTTGGCCCAGATGGGAATTTGGGAATTGCAATAAGACATTGCAATCAGAGCCATGTAATTACTTGTGACCATGTAATTGTTAATTCATATTTTCTGGTAGGGCACAATGAGCTCCTCAAAGAGGTCACAATTAAACTCAACAATMAGCCAACCCAAGAAATGTGTCCAGACATGCTAATGAAGTTAAACACAAAATTAAATCTCTTTCAGGTAAATTCTCCCCTATTAAGACCCATATTGAAATCAGAGATTATTATTGGATATTCTTGCTGGCATTCAGAGATTAAAGTGGAGCTTCTCAAGCATTATTGACACTAGAAATACCTATTCAAATACTCAGTGTTATCAGGTTTTTCCACTTAAAATCTGATACATATTTTATRTCTCCTAAACTTGTAATGGTTCTTCATCACTTTAGGCCACAAATCTTGCTTAGCASTCAATTAGAAAAAGCAAATGCAAAGATAATGTATGGAAATATGAAGACAAGACAGATCTGCGACTTCTACCAAATTCCGTGTTCCAGACCCGTGTCCATGTCTTCYACACAGTGGAAGAGGGACTACACCAGGCTTTCCCTAGATGAATATGASACAAGTATTACTTTGAGAAAGTTTTAGATGCAGGACATGATATTTGAGACTTAGAAGAAAAAGCCTCAAGAGCTTTCTGATGATGGGATTGGTGCATAATCAGCAGTTACTGCTAGCGTTAGTCTGCAGTTTTTAAGAGCTCATAGACTACATAGGTTTTCACTGAATGCTCAAGAGTGAGACCATAAGTTAACCATGGGTGCAGAATTCAAAGCTRTTAAGCAAGCAGGCAAATAAAACCACTACATTTCATTGTCTCTGAAACAAGTGATGCCACTAGGCCTTCTGATTGATAAAAGTTTCTCTTTTGCTTAGGGAGAGTATATTTGCTTCACTCAGTTGTCAAAAGATATGAATGATACAGTTCTTTTCTGTTCCTATCTTTTTCATTCCTGTTTTCCTCCTTTCTTATCCTACATTTCCAAAATACAAACGCTTGCTTATTTTTCCCAATCATTTTCTATGTTAGCAGTAGTCTAACCTRTCCTCATGTCTTGATGCCTGGAATTTTTTGGAAGGAAAGAGTAGGTCTAATTTCTTCAGACCTTGTTCTTTCAATTTCCAGAGAAGATCCAGGAATGACTCAGTGATTCCAGTCTGACAGGAGAGGGCCAGCTTTTAACACTACTGTGAACTTCTGCAGAAGAAATAAGCTGATTTTAACAGTCTATGCTATATGACATTTATCTTCAAAGTGCCTGATATTGGTATCAGTTCTGTATGCCTCTTCCAGTTTAAAAAAAAAACAACAAACCAAAACAAACAAACAAACAAACAAAAAACCAAAAACAATAAACAAAAATGTTTTCTTTTATGCTTAACTGAAGCCAAAATTTCAAGACAKGTCCTATTAGGAACTCTTTTCAGCTATCAGAACCTCCTCACTTTATCTAGTTGCATGATGAGTGTGATACTGTACTAGCAGTTTTCTCCATAAAAGAACTATTCCTTGTTTTTGTTCTGCCCAATTTTCATCATCTTTAATAGTATTAAATCTAAATTACATGTTTTTATATGAAATATCAAAATAATTTACTGCCTCACAAAGCACCTTTGTGCAAAACTGAATAAAACACTGTACCASAATGTGCAGTGTTTGCTATAAAATTCATTCTATTTGATCCTGTTGGATTATATGATGCTATCTCAATTTCAGGCATTTTCCTTGAATGTCTATATTCTTGTTATATATTAGATATCAATATCAATTTAYTTGCAGCTAAAATGTGCCTTCAGAGGCCCTCTGTTAAATGAAGTGTCAGCTTAGAGAGAATAAGAGGATTTGAGAACTCAGTGTTTTTCATAATTCATTTGTATTCTTTCACTGATTGGAATGCAATAACAATACCCAAAAAGATGCTGTGTATTCCACAGAGACACTGTAGAAGAGCTACACACAAATGAAACACACAGAATCCTTCATCTAGGCTATGAACTATCTGTRTGTCATGATAATTACTAAAGATCCGCTCTCATGAATGCTAACAAGCCTCTTCAAAACTTAGCAAATGAGCTTGTAATGAAATATTACATCACCACAACACTATTTTTATGGTATTATAACGTATTTGACTTTGCCATTACACTAACAGATTTGTCTCCTCTTTTCTTAGGGGCTTGCCTGAACTATGTAAAACTGGKATTTATGCAAGCTGCTGTAAAGGGAACTTTTTCTCTCTGAACAAGTGTTGTTTGCTCTCAGATTTTCAAATATTTACTCCATTGCAGTTTTTCTTAGATAATTTCCTGTGRTACATCGGGTCAAGTCTGAATGTAACTATTTGCTGACACATCCAACAATTTGCATAGGTCAGTAGCATCAGGGAAAATATTTTGCCCTTCAAATCTACTTTCATTTGTTGTTGCTACAGMTTGTTCAGCAAATAGAAGACAATGTTGGAAGACTACCAAAGATCCTGAGAGTAAAACATCAGACGTGCTACCAGAAACTGTACAGTTTGCCATCAAAAAAAGTTAATAGATTTGATGAATTGAGAGAAGAAAATATTTTACTTTATACTTTGGAATGATTCCCTGTCATCCAGAAATTCTCTGAGAAATAAGCCATGGATATATTTGGAAGCTAATAAGTTGCTTAATATTTAAAAGTGGAATAACAAAATTAAATGTAGATGGTGATGAAGATGGTGATAAAATTAAATGTAGATGGTGAGMAAAGCTAAAAAACCTCATCTCTGGAAAGGCAAGTTCTCCCTCTAATGAATTAAAATTCTTCCAAAGCATAAAAATAAAAATGTGGTCCTGATGACAATTTATTTAATTTATCAAAACTGCATTAAACAGGTCTCTAAAAAGATGTGATAAACAAATGAAATTGTTATTGTTTGAGTGTGGAATACGGTCACATWTACAAAATGGATAGTGGGAAACAAACTTAAAAGAACAGTTTTCGTCAGTACTGAAGGTTAAAAGCACCGTGTCTCTCTCTGGCTTTCATATATGTAAAGTTTTGCATRTTAATGTATTAATGAATTAAAAAGAAAGCTAAACTAGAGGAAAACAAGCATATTGGAAGGTAAGTTAATGAGGTAAAAAAAAAAATTAAAGTTCAGGTGAACTGAAAACTTGCTGAAACTCAGTGCTGAAGAATTGAAAGAAATTAAATTTTGTGAAGAATATTTTGTCAACTTGTATACCATAAGGGATTTTAGGTTTTGCATGTGAATCCAGGAAAATAATCTGGGTCTTGCTCTTCAGTGAGCTCCGTGCATTTGCAGCTGGAAAGCACAAGTGGATTTACAAAACCTGAGAAATTAGATAGAAAAAGTCTCTTGCACAGCCAATGCCACATGCCTACCTGGAATACTCCACCCAGAAACAGATAACCCCACCCTGAAAGGGAGCATGGAATTAGATGACAGCTTTTCTGTCATTGGGACCTCTGAAAAAAAATTGAGACTAAGTTATGAAATTTCAGAAAGGAGATGGTGACAGATAAAGATGCATAAAATTGTAAGTGTTGTAGAAAGGAGGGACAATATTCTATCTTCTTGTTTTATGTCCCAGAACTGKGTGGCAAAGAAGCAATGAAATTGAAAAATCTAATTTTTGAAATTACGGATGGAAATATTTTTTCCRTGCAATGTTCAGGATTGGCAGTCATACAGTAATATTTTCTTGAGAACAAGATCAGAAAAAGATTTTTCCAAGGTAAGGTCAAATGTATAGTTTCTAGAGGACAAGATTTTTTCAGGCCTTTGGAATGCAAAACTCTGTTCACCTTAGATACTTKGCAGAGGTGTACTTGGTGTCTTTTTGAGAAACTTTTTTCTGCACAGGCAAAGGCATTTATACTACARCTTTAAATACTTAAAATGCAGGTGMACACAAGGTGACTTGGATGCCTTACAGTGCCTTATTCCAAAATCTGGCTTCTTCCAGTGCACATGCTGTTGCTGACTACCATGGAAACAAGATTCTGGATGGGATTGTTGATAAATCCCTATGAGTGAGAGCTGTCCAGTGGACTGTTGCCATCCAGGGAATTACTCCTAATTTCAGTGRACAACAGCTGTGAATAAATCATGTCTTGGTTTTATTGATGGGTGTCCAAAGCACACTGCAGGTTCAGAAGATTTTGTAAGCTCCTACTCCTTCCTGGCCAAGCACTGAAGACCCATATTTGTTGTCAAAGTCAATGGGAACCCTACAAAAACAGCCCACAGAAATGCATGGTCTGATTTGTCCACTTTGTTAAATAACATTATATAAGGTTAAAACAGATGTGTCTAATATATTAAAAGGAGAATTTAAATGCTTAGTAAAAGGAAAAAAAATCCTGAAGGATAAATTACAAAGGAAACACAGATTAGTTTTTTCTATAATACAAGTCCTTGCAAGACTAGGTCGTTTTTACTGACTTAATTCTCAGCTGAATTAGACCTGTGATCCAGCCTTGTGAATTGCAGGCRTGGGAGAAGAGACTAATTGGGAATGAGTAGTAAGGAAGCCTTGTGTCTTGTGCARTACTGTTAATTTATAGACTTAGTTACTGTGGAGCTTAAACCTGCACATTTAGATCGCTTGTGACCAACTGGAACATCAGCACATGTCATGTTTCCTGTGTGACATTCCCCCAGAAATGACTGAGGAAAAAAAAAAAAAAGCTGAAAAATATAGAGAACATAATCAAAATGGTTTGACAGCAAAAAACAGTACTTAATATTTATTGAAACATCAATTTATCTTAATTTAAAATTAGGCCAGAAGTTATTTTTAACTTTAAGTTTGTTTGGAATTTAGACACTTTAAAACTATTCTTAGGTTTTTCCTGACATTTTTGGATGATTTTTGTTCCCTCATCAACCCAGTTACATCTAGGAGTAACACCTCCAAAATACCTCTTTCCTAAATGCACTCAACATAATAATTTCAGATCTTTCTCTGGTAGCCTGCGACCKAGTTAATATACCTTTTTATGAAGCTGTATTTCTCCCCAAATTGGCAGGTTTTATTTTTTTTTAATTCAGATGTTGTTTTTATGAATATCAATGACATCTTGGGAACTCAGCATTGACAGCATAATCTGTCATCCTGTGCTGTGTACAATAGCATTTTGTGGAATATGTAATGGGATAAAAACACAGAACCAAACAATTTTTTTTTATGCAATCAGCTGCTTTTCTTTATGCCAGGAATCTCACCCTTGCTAATACCAATCTAGTATGCTAGTACAATGACAAGCCTGTGAATTTTCTTAAAAAGTTAATAATCAACAGTCAGCTGATCCAACCTTTCTTAGCACCAGTCTAGACAACACAGCTCAGCATCCTGTCCAGATAAATCTTAAGTGTCCCCCACTTCCCTGGTGAGATTATTCCAATAGCTGATTTTTCTGATTGTGAAAAATTTTTATCCATTGTTTAACTGGAATCTTCACAGAAGTAATTTCCGTCCATTACCTCTTGTCTTTTCCAAGTGACTCCTTGTTAAAAGGAATTGTCCTGGTTTCAGCTAGAGTAGAGCTAATTTCTTCTCAGTAGCTGTTACACTGCTGTGTTTTGGATTTGGAATGAGGATGGTGTTGATAACATGCTGATGTTTTGGTATTTTTCTAAGTTGTGTTTATTCTAAGTCATGCTCTGCCACTGAGGAGCTGCACAAAAGAAACTGGGAGGGAGCTTAGCCAGGACAGGTGACTCCAAAGGATGCTCCACCATTGAACAATCATGCCCAGTATGCAAACTGGGAGGAGTTACCCTGAAGTGGGGGCTGATCTGGGTTTGGGAAGGTGATTCTGGCACTGATAAGCTGGTGGTGAGCAATTGCAGTGTGCATCTTTTATTTCTCCCTTTTCATTATCATTATTGCTATAACTTACCATTACTAGTGTATTTTRCTTTCTTTTTAATTATGAAGCTGTTCTTGTCTCAACCTACAAGTTTTATTCTGGTTCTTCTCCCCATTTCACTGGTGTGAGGGGCAGAGAGGGAGGGTGAGTGAACAGCTGCATGGTGCTTAMTTTCCAGCTAGGCTTAAAGCATGAACAGGAACTCTTCATCTTCTTTATAACACACTTTAAAAGCTGGAACTTGGTGATGAGGTCTCCCCTAAACCTTTTCATCTCGAGGCTGACTCTCAGCCTTTCCTCATGTGGCAGGTTTCCTGGTCCTTTGATCATTTTTGTGCCATTTTCTGGACCCTCTCCAGCCTATCCAAATGTTTTTGTGTGATAGGAAACAAAATCAATCCTGGTATTTCACACATGGCCTGACAACCACTGAGTAGAGTGGCAAAATTGTCCTCYTCAGCAGAATGAGAAAATAATGCATTAAGCTCCTATGCTCCTTTGCCATTAAAGTTCTAAAAATTCTGAAATTCTAAATTCCTTCAAAGTTCGTTAATCTCAGAAACCAGCCTCAGACATCTCTTTTTTTGGGTGATTACATTTTCATTGATTGACACACAAAATCCTTCATCTAGGCTATGAACTATCTGTGTGTCATGATAATTACTAAAGATCCACTCTCATGAATGCTAACAAGCTGCTTCAAAACTTAGCAAATCTCTCCTGTCTACTTTATTCCTTCTTAGTGACTTATCTATACTAAATTAGTTCCCAGCCATGCCGCGCTAGCTGATTTTTTTTTTTCCACTTCATATTGTGTTTTCATTTATTTTCCTTGTTCAGTGGCACTAAATGCATTTGTATTTAATTATTTACTCTTTGTTCACAGCCTTGTGTAGGAGCCACAACTCAGAACCAGGGTCCAGTTACACTACTTAAGAATTAACTGCAATAGACATAATTCAAAATGAAGCACATTACTGACCAGTCTACAGGGGTGGGTTGCTTTTTTGGTTTTTTTTTGTTGTTTTTTTTTTTTTTTTTTTTTTTTTTTTTTTTTTTTAATAGCTAAGCTTAATTTTTTAAAATTTTAATTTAAATTTTAGACTTTTTAAGTTTTAAAAATAAAATTCTGTTTACAGAATTCAAGTCTTATGTGTGTTAAAACACCACAAATCTCATTGACTGGAAGGAAATTGATGACCTCTGCAGCCATTGCACAGTTAAAATGGTACAGGAAGCTGGTCACAAAGTCAGAAGYCCAGGATACTTTGTCAAAGTAGATAAAAATCAGTTTGGTTTCTACTGTTGTAGTCTCACCATTGTAATAAAAAAATTTCTTTCCACTGTATCTGTTTCCAGAACTGCTACTCTCACCAGATGGTGATTTGGGATATTACATTGTGTTGTAATCAGAGATGATTTTAAATGCAATCGTGAGACAGCCTCATTTTGGAGAATAGTGATAATCTAATTTACTGAGATTTCTCAGTAAACCTTTTTCTTAGAGGTTACCAGAACAGGAAGTACACTCTTCACCTCCTCTCCTGTGTTATCTGGATAAATGGCATTTAGGCACTATTTTCTGATGGAGCTAATTCATCCCATGTTCTATCTTTGTGCTCTGTGTACCAGCAATAACAAAAAAAAATATATATTTAAGAAAAGGCTTTCTGCATTAATCAACCCTCATGAAAATCCTGTTTGTGGGAAATTTTGGGTTGCAATGTCAAAGGATGGCATGAAGCCAGAAGATCCATCTGGATTTTAGGGAGAGGAAAAGCTCAGAACATGAGCAGAATGGAGGGAAAGAGAAAAGTTTCAAACCATCTTGAAGAGCTGATTCACAGAATCATGAAGAATTGCAAAGACCTCCAAGGTCATCAAGTCCAGCCATTAACCTAACAGTGCCAGGTCCACCAGTAAACCCTGTCCCTAAACACCACACCCACAAGTTTTTTGAAGACTTCCAGTTTCCAGACAGCYTGGTCAAATGCATGACCCTTTTCAAGGAAGAAACTTTTCGTAATATCCAATCTAAACCTCCCTTGATGTGCATCTGTGGGAGACTCCAAGTCTGCAAGAGAGAGTTGGTCCACAGGACCTGGCCAGAGGATCAGTCAAAGCCAGAGACTCTCCAAGCCCTTCCATAAGACCKTCTGTCTGGTGTGAACAATGAAACAGTGTGCCTTTACCACTCAGTGGGGTAGGAAACACAAGATGGACAGTTCTGAGACCTATCACCCTACAGAAGATCAGCTGCCTAGATGCGAAKCCCTCAGAAAGAAAACTTGTTAACCCTGTTCTGGCCCTTCCTWTCAATACCAGCAAAATAATCTCTGTGCCAGGAGTTTGTATGCACCTTGAAAACTGAATTAGAGGTAGGATTTCCCACTCCTGTTTTTGAAGAGTCTTTGAAGAACCTGATTCAAACATGTAATGTCAAGAGAGGAGTTAATTTTCAATATCTGTTTAAAAGGCATGTTCTGTAAGACAATTAGATAGAGACATACAACAGAAAAGGAGAAAGAAAGGGCTGGGGAGACTTGAGAAATACAGAAACAATATGTGATGGCCACTCTCTCTTTAATTCAGTTCCTTCCAGGTATAACTTCAAAATATAGAGATATATTTTGCTATCTCCATTCTCTCCAGTTTGATGTCACCTCATTCCTATTGTCTACAATACTCCCATCAGAAATACAGAACTACAAAACAGACTCTTCTTTTGSGTATGATAATTTAAAATGTAGGTAGTTGTTTAAGTGTCTATGCTTTACTCTTATTTTGGATCTGTTTTGTCAAATACRAGTTTGGGGTTATTTTTGTGAAGCCCTCTTGGTACAGTTTGTGAAATTGTAGCTGTCTCAAGCACCTATTTGCACCAAATATCTTGGGCTCTGGGTTTCTGCTGGAAAGGGAAGTGCAGGTGCCATTCATGTTCCAGTTTGTAAAAGGAAATCTTACTCTTAGCTCAAGCAAGGCTGTACTTGTACTGCAGAYGTGGAGATTATATCAGTTAAATTTTTAATGAAGCATTACTAACTGGGCACTTCAGGTGCCAGGGTCATCTTTTTCTTCAGTTCCTATGTAATCAGCAGAGACACATTGGTTCCTACTATGACTCACCTGTTGAAACAGCCTGCCTATCTACCCCAGGGATGCAGAGATCTAAGGAGATTATCCTTCCCTCCTATAAACTTCTGTATTAGGGAATATATTTAATTCACATTCTATTGATAAACTGGTACAAATTCTAAGGGTATCAAATTGATCCAAATAATAAAGAACGTTTATTAAAATCTATTTTATCAGGGAGTCTCCCCTTACATCCACAGGGCATGGAAGGAATGAAACACAGAATGCCATRTGATATCTATATTTAGGAAATATGGCATTTTCCCTACAAAAAAAAAACCCCTTTTTATAGGGAAAATTATCCATTGTGAAATTTAGTTCCATTTTTGATTTTTAAATTGCAATTGTTCTGTTAAAGGACATGCATCCATGCAAACAAGTAGATTTTATGTTCTGTGGACTTAGACTGGGGAGAGAAGCGGATAGATACTCTTTGTCTGTAAATTTAACCTTCTGCTAAATAGCTCAAGAACATGTTAGAATTTGGGCAGTAACAATATTAGTGATAAATTCTAATTCCAAAAAGTGCTATAGCCACAAAATTAGGAACAACTCTTTTGGCATACAGTTCTGCTTTTGAATTGAACATGACCACTTAGAAGACAAGCCAAGGACTTTGCGACAAACTGTGCAAAGTAATTTCATGTCAAAATTTGCTCTAYAATTTCTCCCATCAGGAAGTCCTCATTGTGAGATAAAGGAATAATTCCACTGTCTATCTTGCTCCTGTAAAAAGAAATGCTTAAGCTAGACCAAAGTGGTAGTTGTTTAAAATTAAACAATTACACTGATTTACGGACAAAAAGAGCAGTGGGGATAATGTGTTCAGTTTGCATCAGCCAATGACACACATCACCGCATACAGTATCCTGTCACATTCTAGCATGGTATATAAATGTCAACCTTGCTATTTATTTTCAATTTAAAATGCATTAATATTAGCTCTATCATGCTGACAAATCTTATAATGAAGATAGTCGATTATCTTTTTTTTTTTTTTTTTTTTGACGGACAGGGAAAGACAAGGACTCATTTCAATGCAATAATGAACGTCCCTTATTATTTTATTGGGAAATTGATTCATTCATCCTGGTCTTATTTAAGTCAAAATAGTCTATAAGCAAAAGAAAGGAGAGATCAGAATTCATCACTTGAGACAAATTGCTAGAAAATATTAGAGAAAAGTCAAGAACAATATTTTTTTCTCTCTATACACTGCAATATCTGTGATTAACTGATTTATATTGTTATTAATTGCTTTACCTGTATTCATCAACTTTGTGTTAATTTGGAATTGTTCTACACTTCTCAAAAGTTCTACAGACATAATTACTTATATCCTTTGTTTACTGAAACCACAGAACAAATCACTGGCTTACATGATTGATTGACAGATTGATTGGCTGATTGGTTTATATTTCCTTTGTCTAATAAAAGCCAGTGCTATCACGGAGTGGTGTGTTTTTAAGCATATGCAAAGTCATGTTTCAACATTACCTATTCCAAACATCTGAAAACGCAAGACTGAGACTGAGAAAATCACAAAGCTAGATTAAATATCATGTAGTCCTGCAAAACAGTATGTTCAAGATTAACGTTCACAAAATGGGGAATCAAACTGAGGATCTGATTTTGATGACAATGTTTGCAAGCAATAAGTATTGAATGAAGAGATGCTTTCATGACAAAAATGCTCRCTAAAGGCTATGTGGTACAGAGTTTTTGAAGCATGTCTGGAGACTCAGGAAATAGAATCACTGGATAATCCAGGTAGGAAGAGCTTCAGGAGATCTCTAGAACACCCATCTAATCAAAGCAGAGCCACCTGTGAGATGAGTGTAAGTTGCTCAGAGTTTTTTCTWGAACCTCCTCACCAAGGATGGAGCAAGCATAGCTTTCCTGTACCATTCCTAGTGGTCCCAACGGAACAAAAGGTATTTTCTGATTATAGTTTGGAATCTCTTTTGTTTTATCTATTATCTCTTTGCTGTAAAGAGCCATTRGATTGCTATTAGACCCTCTAAAATTCAGAGACTATCACTCTATATGTACTCTTACATATATCTAGTTAGAAGCCACATTCAGAGAAAGTATTTTACTACATTTTTAGCCTAATCCATCAATTTKATTTACTTTTTTTTAGAAAATTTGAAAAAAAAAAAGAGTTTTTTCCCTTATGTAGTGAATTCAGGTAAGGTTATTATTCAAAAAGTTTGAGGTGATGAAGAGCAAATTTAAACATTTTCCGTAACCCCTTCTACAATTTAAAAATATACCCCTTTATAACAAAAGAAGGGTTGCTTGTAAAGTCAAATAATTTGATTAATCTTAAACCAGTATAATTTCAAATTTCAAAGAAAACACTGTATTTTATGGGTTCTGACAGAAATTGTAAAATATGGCAGCTGTCACAAGATATGTTAGATTTATATAGTCTTTTCCAAAAGTTGTTCTTTCTCTGTATTTTTTTTTTTTTTAAAAAAAAGGATAAGAAAAAAATTTGCAAGTTGGGAACTTTTGTAAAGAGCAGAGAAACCAGCACTGGCAATAGACAAMAACACTGGCAAGAGTTTGTTAGTACAAATCATGAGTTATATAATTCTGTTACATTAAAACATAATTCCATCATGGAAATTAATTATAACTGTTTAATGTTAATAATATCCAGGGTTATACAGCTCAGTGTAGACACTTTATACTTTTAAATTCAAGTTTTCAAAGACATTGTCAACACTGGGTAGCTCTCACCACTCCCAGGAAGACATGAACAGTGTTTGACAAATATGCAAACAGTAGCAGAGAGTAAAAGGTCAATAAATGTGAATATGAGAAACTAATATTAATCCATTAAAGTAATGCATATACACACAAGGGTCCTATTTCTACTTCATCCACAGTGACTGAACTTCTCTATGTCCACTCACAAAAGCTTTTCCATAAATAAGCATATACGAGATAAAGCAAGATTTTAAAGCAAAATCTTCCTCTGCTGTATTCTAATTAAACACAAAAGTGTGGAGGACACACAAATGTAATTAATTTAAATGAACATAAGCAATGATTGAAAGCAAATTTAGAAAAAAAACCCAAAAAATCTAAATCCTTTTGGAACTTAGATCAATAATGGCTGTAAAATTAACACTTAGTTGTAAATTATTTTTGTGGTAAAATATGGACTTGCTTTACATAAAAARTAAGACAACCTAGGAAATAAAAAATATATTATTGCTCTTCTTTGAGGACCATATAGTGTTTAAGCCATTATACAATTATGGGATTGCAACACATATTTAATATATTTAATACTTAATATATTTAAAAAAAAAAAAATCAGAATGTGCAAAGGGACATTTGTGAAAATGCAACTAGGAGACACTTATGCAGTTATCAAATGTTTCACTTTGTTCCTTGTGCTGTTCCCATTCTGAAGAAGGTCAGGTTCACTTTTTCTCCTAACATGGAGAGAAAAACCAAATCAGTGCTTTGGTTTATCTCAGCCATACAGGATCAGTGGGAAAGCTGAGAGTTAAATCTTTTATAGTACAGCCTCACAGTATAGAACAGGAACCAGGGAAACAAACTGAAGTTAAAATGCCATGTATATTAAAACTATTTTCCCATTGGCTTCTTAATTGGACCACAATGGATTAATTTCAACTCCAAGTATTAGGATGCTTCATTAAATGTAATTTTTTTAATATCAATATTTCCCTGAAGAGTTCTTCTGTTTGCAAAAAGGTCTTTTTCTTTTCTTTCAACGACATTTTCTGGCTGCAATCTCTGGTCAGTCAGTGTTACATATTCTGTATCTATTATCTGCACTTTCAAGCAAAACTGAACAACTAATGATGTCTCTGAGTATAAAAAAGAAAAAAAAACAACAAAACAAAAAAACCCCAAACAAACAAACAAACAAACAAAAAAAAGAAAAAACCACAAAAAACCCCAAAATCACTGTAACATTATCAGTAAGTGAAGGGAAGACCTGTTCAGGGACATCACTACTCACGTATGTTCATGGAACCATGGAATGTTTGGGATTTAAAGGGATTTTAAAGACCATCTAGTTCCAACCCCCTGGCATGGGCAGAGATGCCACTCACTAGACTGAGTTGCTCAGGGCTCCATCCAACCTGKCCTTGGCCCCTTACAGGGATGGGGCATCTGATATCTTTCTGGGAAACATGTTCCAGTGCCTCACCATCCTCTCACTACAGATTTTTTTTCCTATAATCTAACCTAAACCTGCCCTTTTTCAGTCTAAAACCATTGCCCCTTCCCATGTCACTATCTGCCCTTGTGAAAACTCTCCTTTCTTTTTAGAAGCCCCCTCAAGGTAATAAAATATTACAATGAGGTCTTCCCAAAGTCTTCTCTTCTCCAGACTGAACAGCTCCACCTCTCTCAGCCTGACACCAAGAGGTGTTCCATCTCTCTTATTTATCTTTGTGGCTCCTCCAGGTCCACTCTAAAAAGGCCATGTCTTATGCTGAGGACCCTAGGCTTGGGTGCAGTACTCCAAGTGGTGTCTTATGAAGGCAGARGTCAGTAGTTCTGGTTTATTTGTTGGTTATCTAAGTTCYGTGGAGGTAGWTTCATTTTCTGGGTYCAGTAAGTATTCCTTCACCTGCCTTGAAATGGMACTGCAGGCCCTTATATTAAAATATTAGAAGGTTATCAAATTTCACTGTTGTTTCTACAAGTGTATTTGTTTTAATGGRTCAATGCAATTAAAGTTAGGACTGGTCATGTCAGCCCAATCAGCAAGAGCCTGGAGCTCTTCCTGGGTGCTTGGCTTCCARCTAGGGGAAGAGTAGAGGAAAAAAGGGTTCATACCTTCCTGACCATCTGAGGATAACAGCCTTGCAGGTTTGACTGGTCCTACCCCAACCATGGGTGCAATGAGAGTGGTGAAGATCCCACCTCTTTGATTGCTCTGTTCCCCTTACCCCTGCCCTTTTCCTACTCCCAACCAGGCACAGACTGCATCTCTCCAGGCAGCTCAGGGGACTAATTCCCTTCTTTCTGAAACTAACTAGTTTTCCCTAAGCCCTTTTGTGGTCTAATTTCTGGTTCAACTGAAGGGTGATGAAGAAGCAAATGCAATGGGCCACCTGACTTTCCCTTCTCAGGAGGCATGTGGTCCACACTCTGGCAGCTGCAGGTCTTTTTCCTGCAAGTTTTAACATTTCACAGGTGGAGTGGGCTCCTTATTTCTGTCATAAATAACTCTTTCCATTTTAAAGCATTYGTCTGTATTCCTGTCAGCTTCACTTAGATTTATGCTCTCTGATCTGYATGACTAGAAGTACTGCTTTCATCACTGTTTCACAAAAAGCCTATTTGTAAACTGTGTTTTCCACTGATTAAAGAGGAAACTTGTTGAAATCGGAGCATATTTCAGTGTAACTCAAAACAATTCCTAAATCACTGAGCATTCATGTGTAAAGTAACTCTACCATSTCTTTGGGAACTAAGTTTCTTGCCAATGCTTCCCCTCACTCAATTTCCTAAGAGTCAATCGCTTGGGCACAGATACATTTCTTAAAGAAAACTTGCAAAGTCTGAAGAGAAGCTACTTTCTATTTATACCATAAAGTGATTTTGCAGCTCTGAGGAGCTGAAATGTGACCTGTTTGTTTCACCGCGGTGCACARCAGCATGCATGAGAAATCAGGCAAGAGAAACTTAAAAGGAAATATTGAGCTGCTCTCTGTCTTTCTAAGCATTCTAATCTCTTAATAAGAGTTGGCAGGTACGAACGGTTTTGCACTTGTTTCTTTCTCCCTTTTTGGTTATCTCAGCCCTGTGGAGGTTGATTCATTTTCTGGGCTCAGTAAGTATTCCTTCACCTGCCTTGAAATGGAACTGCAGGCCCTTTGATTAAAAGATTAGAAGGTTATCAAATTTCGCTGTTGTTTCTACAAGTGTGTTTGTTTTCTCTGATGAAATGCTCTTTCTTAGCTTACTAGAACAATAACCTCCATGGATCAAAATAAATGTCCCTACTCTTTCCAAAGCAAAACCAAATCAGGGTGGGAAGGAAAGACTTTGCCTTAATTCTTCAGCATTCAAAGGAATGCTAAAAAACAGGACTCCCTTCTGTACGAATTTCAACATGTCCCCAGTGAAAATCACCATGCTAAATCAACCCTTCACTCTTTCCATTAACAGAGACTCACCAGATGTAACTTCCTCCTGTTATTAATAAGAGCAGTTTGTATATAGTGAAGGAATACAAAGCCACAGGAAGCTCTGGTGCCTTTACTGTTTACGCACAGTAACAAGCCTGAGGCAAGTGGAAAGATATCTAACTTGAATTGTAACAGGTTTAAGGTGATTTAAACATTAGATGTGATTTGATTAGAGCATTTCTAAACTAAGCTATTTGGGAAAAAATCTAGCGCTTGACACAGGAACTTACCAAGGGGGACGCAGAGGCTGCGGCATGACACGCCYGACAGAGCTCCTTGAAGAGCAGCGAGAAAGAAACTGTGCTCTGCATCCCCTCCTTCCATGGCACTGAGCTCTGGAGCGTACAGAGAGTCTTGCCACAGCAGGAATTGCTCCTGGGAGRCACTGCTCATGTACAACCCCTGGGAAAGAGCAGGGCCACTGTGTCCCTAAGCACTAACTCCTCATGTGCCATCCACATGTGCATTCTGTGCTGTGCTGCTGCTGGTAATGTTTCTGCAGATACTCTGCTTTTCCCCAGCATCCTTCCTACTGATGCACTGAAAAAACACCTTGTGAGATAACAGCCACAGATATTCTGCACATGTAAATATATGGACTTCAGCGGGATTCGAGTCAAGCATGTGCCTGAGGACCTTTCCGAATCAAGGCTGAAGCACAAGCTGTGAATGGAATAGCGTCCCCCACAACTTTCCTCAAGCTTTGCATAAAATAGTCCTGTTCCCTGTTGGTTGTTAGATTAATTTTTTTCTTCATTCATGGACTGTCTAAAAAGACTGTTAAGTAAGAAAGAAAGTCCAATGACAATATAAACAATATGACAATATAAACAATACCAATATTGCATAAGATAGTCTCTGCTCTGCTGAGTAAAAGAAGATGACCTAATGGCACCACTTGGTTCACATGCTGCTCAGAGCTTTTAGCTTTTCTGGTAGATGGAGCATTTGTAGCAATTCAAAGGCAGAGCTGAGGGGACAACCATGAAACAATGCACGTGATTAAGATCCAGAGTTTTCTCTCTTGGTTTTTTTTTTCCTCCTCTGGATTTCTTTTATAATTATCAGATATTCTGCAAATTTCTTTTGACCTAAGGACACAGTGATGACCTTTATGATTTTCAGGTGTCACATTTTAGGTCTGAGCATAACTTGATAGCATGCATAGAGTCAGTATATGAGATATTTCATATAACCTGTTGAAATTCTATTAAACTCTGGATTCAGCTTCACAGTAAAACACAGCAGTCCTTGGCTTCTGCAGTACTCAGTGAGTTAAAATACGAGACACTTGGGGAAACAACAAAAAACCAAGGTTATCTTCATTATAGTGCCACAGAAGCTCAGGACAATAAACAGCAGAGTACTTGAAAGCAGTGAAAGCAAGCACTTCAAAGAAATATATGTATTCAGAAAAGTACTTTAATAAACAGCTATTAAATATGCTACAATAGAAAAAAAATAAAAAGCAGCTATTACCAGCTCAGGGACATTTGTGGGACAGTCACTTCTTGAGGTCATGATTGTAAGCAAAGCCTATTACCATGTCAGCAAAGAATTCATACAAGCACTATTTACCACATCATTGTTTTGTAGTGTGAAAGAAAAGCTATTCAAGATCATGAACTAAAAAAAAAAAAAATAAAAAATAAACAAATACCCAAGTTCTACAAGGGCAAGGACAATGACAGTAGTACACACTGTTCTTGTGCTGATTCTGTTTTTTTCTGACAATGAAAGAGAGATTCCTCACTATTCCTTAACTTCTGCAATTTTCCTATTTTTACAAAAGCATTTATTTGCCATATCCATTTTTATTTAATGTAATACAGTGGCCAGTAGCTACAATGCAGTTGTGAAAATTTAAAAGACCTTCCTTCCTCTGCACTTGCACATTTGGTTACATCTTACCTCACACAGCTTTGAGGCAAACTAGCAGGCAAACTGAGACCATTGCCTATTCTCTTCAAGACCAAWAGCAGCTCTAAAACAATTTAGTCTTGGAAATTGCTGGTATTTACTTCTGAAATAATGTGTGGCTTGGAGAAATATAAAAATACAGGAAAATGGCAATACTCCTCAAACTACTATTGTCTATTGTAGAGGTAATCTTTTGAGTGTATTACAGTTTTGTGGAAATTATGTGTATTGAGGCAGATGAAGATGGAAAAGAAAACTACTCTCTCACTATGATTGATAAGTTATCCAAGACAACTGTAAATAGAAAATATTATGATTTCTYGAGTTTTGTACAAGCTAGCAATTTTTATAATCCTAGTAGAGCAATGTTCTCTTTTACAAATGCATGCTTTAAGGAAATTCTGTTGAATTCTCCATGGAGAYGAGGAGAACCATGTGGAAAATATTTTCTAATTATTTCAACTGTTTCTGTGCACCCTGGAACATCCGCTGACTTTCATGAATGTAAAACATGGGCAAATGTGGTTTTGCTCATCATTAGAAGTAGTAGAACTACCTATCAGCTAAGGCTCTGATATTATAATCTATTTAGGCATCTTTAGAAGAAAAGCCTTGTTGATGTTCYATGACTTTGGGAATCAGAAGGAACTAGAATTCATACAAGGAAAGACATTATGGAATTGGAATACTAATGTATCCAAAACCATTGATGTTTCAAAAAGATGCTACATCAGCTTTGGGGTCTACCACAAACTGATCTAGGTCCACACTCCTGCTGGATAATGAAGCTTTCAAGACACAAATCATTTAGCTTACACTGGGGCTTCTAGAAGAAGCATGAAAATTACTTGTTCACATGTTTCTTGGCTTAAGTTTTTGTTTGTTTTCTTGTTTGCAGTGTCTTAGCATTGATATRATCAGCAGCTTACTTCATGTAACTCTGAACAACCAGAAGATTTGCATATTGGTTTTATAATATTAAAATATGTATTTTCACAAGAATTTCATCTGATGAAATAACAGATATCACGCCATTGCACTTTTATATTATTTTTTTCTGTTCTTAAGCCATTATTGTCTTTTTAAATATAAAGGTTGAAGCATCTTTGCTCATCTTGGGGAGTGAAACCCAGTTACTGAAATTAATAGTAAAAAAAAAAAGTGAACTACATAATACAGGCTGTATTAATTTAATTTTAAATAGGTTATAAATAGGCTGCCAATAGGCAATAGGTGAGAGTCAGTTTATTTCTTTTCAATCATGATGTGTAAAAGAAAAAGAGGAAGCTGCYATGAAAAAAATATCATGCTTGCATGGATTATAGAATCCAAGAGACATTAGCACATTCAGTAAAAAAATCAAAGACACCCAAGAATTTCACATTTAACCTGTAAACTGGCTTACATAGAAGAGTCACTGAAGGAAAAGGCACCTCTGGAATTTCCAGCTCATATAATTATTGAAACWTTATTCCAATGAAGTGTTATACTAATTAAGTCAAATGCAAGGAAAGTCCTCCAATGAAAATAAAACCAAACTATTTTATATTCTTTGAAACATGAAAAATATAGCAACAGAAGCTCTGCTTAGTGTGTAGCATCATAACTGAAGAAAACCAAAACAAATAATTCATTCTTAAAAAAACTGAAGACAKTGATATGATGCTATAACAAAACTAAGAAGACAGAAATTAAATTTAACCAGGAAGTCTCAACRAATTGATATTGATCACAATTCTAGGAAAAGGCAAATGAATTATTTTCTTATTTAATATGGAGAATAATAGTTTGGGTGATCACCAGCAAAAGTTTARTGACTAATATTGCCAACATATTAAACTAAAATTTCTCTGTCAGTCTAAATACAAAAATGCAAGTAGGTCATTCTGGTCTTTTAGTTACTCCCAAATAAATAAAATACATATTTGTGAAATTTGACTCATCTGCTCTTAAATAAGTACAGAAGATGTAAAATGTACATGTCCTTGGCCAAGAGTCTTTTCAAGATGTGTTCYTCGAATTCACAATTATATCCGGTGATGTGCACATCCAGCTGAATGAACTTGAAGTTTAGGCATATAGCAGTGTACTCTCAAGTTGGTCAAACAGAACTTTTGACCTCTTGCATTTGATGGATAAGATACAACATGACGTACAACAGCTGGAGCTATGTGCAGTGAAAAGATGTTCCATTATGTTGAAGGTAAAGATTATGTGGCCTTGACCTTACAKGGCACTTAGTGTCATGCTCCAGTTGACAAGGTGTGGATGGTCAAAGGATAGACTCAATGATTTTTAGAGGTCTTTTCCAATCTAAAATGATTCTGTGATTCTGTTATTATTAATAGCATACATTTTTGCACATAGCTCTTCATCTGTCTTCAGGGTCTTTTGGCAAAGGGATTTCTTGAACACATAAGAACTATTTTAAATGGCTTACCTTCAACTGAAAACTATATCTTAAAAAAACCGCACTCGGAAAATTTTCTCAATTTCACACATACTGAAATTATTCCCTGACTCTATATTGTAGTAGGATGTGGACATGTTGAAAGAGAAATCTCCATTTTCTCTTCTAAGAAATTCTGATTTCCCCCCAAAGACATTTCTATACATAGGGTATGGTAGAATGTGCTCCTGGTCCCTAATCTCAGCATGACTGTTTTATTCCTCAGGAGATAAACCTGGAAAGAAATTTCAAAGCACTCTTCTGAAATTTTTCAGAACTTGAGTATGTAATACAGGAGGCTGAAGGAAAGYTGAAGTGTTTTGCTTATGAAGAGATTTCAAGCAAACTTTTCTGCTGATGGAAATTTTACTTTACCTCYCTTTTCTTAGCAGTATCCTTAGAACTATGGACATCTACAGACCATTTATTATTCTGGCTTATTCAGGACCAAGATTAAAAGTCCTTTCATACAAAACCTCTTTCAAAAATCAGGAATTAGTTGAAAATACTAATATTATATATTTTTTCCTGAGATGCACTAGAAATCAGTATATTTCTATWTTTCTATTTTTCTAATATTCTGTATTATCCAGAATGGCCACATATTCAGAATATTCAGAATAGCCACAACTTCTAAGAGCCGTAACAAGTTGGATAATTGGGTATATATTATGCCAGAATATCTCTGTTGCTAAAATCARTTATAATGAGAGAGTAATAAGAAGAGATTACTAAGCATCCCCAATGTTGCTGTGCTTATGAATTATTTGATTTTACAGTTTTCTTCATTAGAGTCTGCATTTCTCAGAGTCAGACTTGTAATTTCAAAATTTCCACAACCAAAATTTAAAATAAACTTCTGGATTACATCAATTAATGAAAAAGAGGCAGTAAAGCACWTAGCCATGTCCAGCTTATGAGACTACTTGGATGTATAAATTTAAAACAATCTGTGGTTTTGCTCTGGATATCTTAACAGGATTTTGCTTCATGATTATGTTGAGCCAGCATGTGCTACCATTCAACTGTGGAAAAACAGATGTTCTCTATTAATTCTAAATTCAGCAAAACTGATGCATTTTATGCTTTGGAATGCATTTATATGCTGCCTTGGGGGTATCTTTTATGTAATACAGGGCATCTTGTTCACAGTTTGGGCAAGCTAGAATAATTCTGCTTTTTTTTAATAGCTTTATCCTAGAGCTAGAATAAAACACTCTAGAACATAAAAGATTTTCCTTATCAGTATGACATACAACTTTATTGCTCTAATTCTCTGTAAAAGATAAGGTCAGCATCACAGAGAGAGTAATTAATATGATCATTACCAAATCTCTCATCTTAAGCAATCCCTAAAATCTCACCAAAATGTTGTACTCATAGCTTATGATTGGACATGGCAAAACATCAATTATCRCAGCCAGCTCCAAAGTTTATATTCCCAATATAGTTCTCTGGTTTAGGACTTGAATTCTGAGGATTGGCAGAGATAGGTACACTGCTAAGAAGACAGTTCAGTTATTCMAGTTATTTTAAGGGCTAAAATTCCCTCTGGAGATATTTTAAGCACTTCAATTTGGCAGAAAATTTTTGAAACTACATTTTTTTTATAAGATTTTCTTCCATGAGTCCAGGCCCAAATTGAAATATGCTTCAAGGATAAGGACATGATATGATTTAATAAGATAAGCTGAACCATAAAATGAACTTTTACATATCTCAAACCAAAATACTTTGTAAAGGCACAATTTCAAAATTTCTCTTAAGGAGTCTTATCTGTAGAAATTTGTTTTCAGAATTCTTCAATCCAGGCCCAAAACCTGAAATTTTACTCCCACTGAAAAAAATATAGGAGCTTTAAAAAATGGTCTAGTTTACACCTGTAGTGTGCAATCTRCCAACAGAGTGCAGTATGTTTTCACATGTGTGGTCTCCAATACTTCTCTCAACCAAAACCAGCTGAAAATAACTTCAACTGTTAAAAAGCAGTTTCTGCGGCTCCTAACAGAAGCTCTATGAAGACATGATACAACAGACTATCCTAAAGGAAAACTGTTCCCATCATTATGAACTGTTAATTTTAAATACAGTTGATTTTTTTTGAAAAGCAGATTTAACTATGTTGTCCTTTGGAAAAGACAGTAATGAACTCTTTATCTTCTATAGGGATGTGAATAAAATGTAATAAAAGGCAATATTTCAAAAGACTACATTTTAAACATACAATCAGAAAAGAAAAAAAAAGATCCATGCTCTTCAAGGTCTATAAGATTCACTGTAGTGTTAACTTTTGCAAAAGATAAAACATTTTTAAGGTTAAGCTAAACCCAAAAGCCCAAAAGAGGGATTTACAGAAAAGGATGTTTGCAATTATAGATCCAGGGAGGTTCATTCATTCTGCAATATTACAAGGCAGTCTACTCCCAGTAGAACCATGTTGAAGTCAATACAATCTGTCTGGAATAGATCAATTCATTGGTTTTATGTGTTAAAAGTAAAAGAAAAATGTAGCAAAATTGCTTTCCAGAAGACACATTCTATACATGTAAAGCAGTCAAATAAGTTGAATAGATTGTTTGCTAGTTAATGTCATACCTTGCACATTTTTATTCTTTATGTTTCCAATTTCATTGCCACCACCTCCTCAAAAATATACTTTTTTCCCCATTCTTTGGTTTAATTTCCTGTAATTTCCTTACTTAATATTTTTGTTGTTATTTGATAATAACATATGTTGGRGGGTTTTGTGACTAAAATTTTTCAATCACAGCAAAGCACTTTGCAAGACATCCAAATAACACTTGCGGTCTGTGCAATTGTAAACGTTTTTTTATCTGGTTTTCTATCAGCTCAACATATTTACAGGAAACCACTGCTTTTTTCATGCATRTCTGGGAAACTACCTAGGCTTTGAGCAACCAGATCAAGTGAAAGGGCCACGTGCMCATGGCAGGAGMGTTGGAACTCAACARTCTTAAAGATCCCTCCAAACCCGTACCATTCTGTGATTCTGTGATTCTATGATTCCATGAAAATAAATTATATATTATTTAAATTAGGCATGTTATGTCATTTTGATATTCAGTGCGGTCTCTGGAGATGATGTATTGAGATGCATAACATTTTTCAATATATCTTTACTCATTCTTCATCAGGTTGTGCTTCAATCCTCCATCAAAGACAATCAATTCATGATTGCACCTTAATAAAATGTCTGAGATGCTGAGCTGGGAAGATTAATAATGACAGGATACTGAATAAACCATTATTTKCTTAATCCTTTCTTTCTGAAGCAGATAAATGGTGCCTAAATGAAATTTGGGCTGCCATATCTACAATTTACTGCTAAACAGCAAGAGGTGTTATCACCTGGCAGCATGGAGCAGTAGGAAAATACCACCATAGTGTAAACCTGGAAGCTATTACGRAGGGAATGAAATGTTTCCTGTGGTTATTTGAAGTGCATTTCAATTTTTATAGCCTTGGTCACTTGAACTCTCAGTGTGAATTATAAAATATAATGCTTGATTAAATGTGTTGCATGGCTGTTAGGCCAAAGCAAAAGGTAATAATTATAAATAAAATAAAAAGTGAGCAAGAGCCAAAAAGCAGCAAAAGACAGAGACAAATAAATATTTGGATGTTGCAGTGYGCCAAATTTTATCATTTTATAAATAAAAAGTCATTCTTTACAATAGGATTTATACTTTTTAAGACTACACATATTCAGCCTTCTCTAAGTCCCAGTTACCCCACTAGACCAGAATTTGCTTTTTCTAGTTTTGTATGAGGCTGAAGGGGTCATCTGCTTCAATAAAAACTGCTAAAAGCAACAACCATTCTGGAAGATGAAAAAAATGCACGACCGATCTCTCTRTACAACTCTCATTTTCTGACATGATTGAATCATGTTGTGCTGTCACATCCTATTACTGCTTTAAATGCGTGCATGGGGCTTCAGCTGTGCTTACTTCACAAAGGCAAACTTGGACTTCAAAAGCCAAAGTTTACAGCAGGTTATTTAAGGTAGGTGAAACAAAAATTTTAAGATAGAAGAACCAGAAAAGGAGCAGTTCATAAAAAGAATTGCTTAGTCTTATTGATTTGGATATAAAAACTAACGTATCAATTTAAGCTTAATGTACTTGCAAAAAACTGGATTATTTTTCCATTTATAAATACTGGGCTTGTTTAAGAAAGCAGCATTTTAAATATGTTAAAAAGAAGGTTTTTTAAACAAACGAAAAAATATAATCCTTATGGGTTTTTATCCCCAAGTTTTAATTATTTTTTCCCAGTTTTTGATGCAGTCGATCAAAATATCTATTTTTTTTTTGCAGCTGTCTACGTGAAATAGAAAATAAAACATTTACTTGTGTATATCATATCTACTTTGCGCTAAATTATATCACTCTTTTGAATTTTGAAACTTTTTTTTGTTAAATGCCTCTGATTTCTCTCCTCAACATTAGAAAATCTTACAATTTTGATGCCCTATTTATTACCTAMTAATAGTACCTTTTTATGTTATCAGTGAGATCAGAGGAATATATAGGATGTAGCATATATGARTGGCAATAATTGTGTGTGTGCATGTGTACATAAACTGGTGTGTGAGGGARTCCTTTCATGCTGCACTTGTGTGTCTTTTATTCCTCCCTTATTTCTATGCGAACTTTTCCTTTCTACAAAGGCACTGACTAATCAAAACACAAAAAAATAAAATAAATCTTACTGTATTATGCATATCTGTCTTTGAAAAAATATATATTTTGCATCAAATAATTCTACAGCATGAAGTATTCAATGTATTTCAAAGGAAGATTCTCTGTGAGTTTTTTTGTAGTTTTCCCTTTGCTCCTCTGCCTAGTCATTAAGATTGCTACAATCCATTGGATAATGATAGATTACTTAGAGTATGAAAATATCACTATAAACATCTTTCAAAGTTATTCCAGGTGAAATTGCTTGTTTTATAAGCTCCAACTCTACTACTTTGCCAGCTGACAGTCTTGAAATAAGTGCATAAGAAAAAAAAAAAAAAAGAAAAAAATTATTTCATAACTTTATTTATTCTGTCAAGAAGTCATTCAAAATTTGAGAGAAAAACTCTAGAACACTAGGGAAAGGTCTTAATAATTTAATAATAGAATTTAATCAGGACTTAAAGGGATCACTGGAGTTAATTAGCARGAAARAATGCTTGTTATGTTCAAGCCAGTGTGAGAGGAACATAAATAAAGTGAAGCAATGATCTATGCCCGAAAGATGCATTATGTATAAYCACAGAGGCCATATACTGTACCAGCACAATAGCAAAAAGATTAATTGTCTCTAAAAACTATTTCCATATAGTCCATCTGCTGCCCARCATTTTAATACAATTTATTTCTGCATTTGTACATGTGTTCCTTCAGAAGGGAAGATAGAATAATCAGTAGTGTATAGGTTTCTTGTCTAAATACAGAAGAAAAGGAGGATCAGAAACACTGATTAATACCAAAATTATCTCAGATATAAATTGAAAAGAAGGTTCATGCAGGAGCTAAGTTTTCATGGGTGGTTTTAAGTCATGAAAAAAAAAAAAAACTTTCCCAGAAAATAATCCTAGCTACATGATACAGTACAGCATAATGACCCTGTTTTTTCCCTCCCATTACACAGCTGTCATACAAATGCCCTGAAGCAAGAAGATAAGCTCACCAGAGGCATCTCCTGCCTGCTCCTGCAAAAGCTCCTTGAGATGGGAGAAAGCATCAGGGCTGCATGGTGAGAATGGGTGGAATATAGCTCACTGTAARAAGATTTCTTTTTAGATTGGTTAGCTCTTTCCTCAAAATACTCTCTATTTCCTAAGTATTCTTGATTGTTTCCTCAGCATGGATGGATTTATATTTAGTGCTTAGATACACTAATGCATACAAGAGTAGAATGCAGAGTTGTGGCCACAGAGGTGCAGCAATGACACAGATCTGCTGTGGAGGACTGGCAGCCTTGTGATACAATGATGGATTATCTGCCATCAAACACCGGTGTAACCACCTTGTGATCTTCTAACAAAAAAATGTGGGCCAAAGTTACAGCTAAGCCAATTTATTAACCAGCTACTCCCAACCTGYTCCTGGGAGGGAGAGCTGGGCTAGACCATGGTCGGTGATGTGTTCCAACCATTTTTCTTCTGTTTCTGCTCTCAATAGAAGACCTCTTCTGCCCTCCACTCCTTTAATCCCTAATTCTTCTCTGGTTTGAACCTTCAGTGAGTCCATTTGGAAGCTTAAACCATACAAGAAACCCATTGACACCATTTAACTTCCTGAACAGCTCACCAACCATTCAGACAAGATTTTGTTCTGTCACCAAATAAAAGGGAGAAGAGAAAATGTGTGGCCAACATGAAGAGTGGGCAGTGCCCTCTTCTGCAACAGCTACCCTTCAGTTGCACAGCTTTACCATCAACTCGCATGCTAAAAGTTGAGAGGCTTTTTGTTACCACAGCAATTGAGGTGAAAATTTATACTGATATTCTACACTAGCGTAATTAAGTTGTAGTGGTAACAATTGTTAACAGGTAACAACAGTTAACTGTTAACTGGTAACAAAAGTTCTGTTACCGGTACTGTTAAAAACATGGATTAACACGACTGCTTAGGGAAAAAAAAAAAAAAAAAAAAAAAAAAAAAAAAAAAAAAAAAAAAAAAAAAAAAAACAACCAAGAAAAATATGTCCTACTGATTGTTAAATGTCCTAAAAATCTCATAAAAAAAAAAAAAAAACAACCAAGAAAAATATGTCCTACTGATTGTTAAATGTCCTAAAAATCTCATGCCTTTTTTTTTTCTTCTGAACTGTTCTAATTTTTAAAAAAAGTATTTTTGTGTTTTTAAAATATTTTAGTGAGAATAGAACATTTCATTAATTAGACTTAATGTCTAATCAACATCAAAATGCATTATCTTGAAATGTCATTAGGATATATTGTGCTTGCTGTAGAGCAGACATKATTTCATGCATTGCTAATTGTTTTTACAATCTCTTATTAAAAGAAAATACTTATTTCAGACTTTAGAAATACTGGGAACTTTCTCTACAAATAAAATAGTCATCATAACAGAAGGGATCACAGCAGACAGGAAACTGAAAAAAAAAATAAATGTGAAAAGCAAATCCTTTCTGTAAACTTCCTGCTGCCTCTTCCTTTTATTAATGCGATTTGCTAAAGGACACTGGCTCAATGCTGCTTCCTGGTTTTTCTCCTTTTCAGTGTTATTTAAAAAATCCCAAATGGAACTCYCCCTGTAGTTTTCAAGCTCTTGAGAAGCGAGATATAGAACACAGAATAGATGTTCTACCTTTTATTCCTCAGAGCGTGGTGCGAGATTTTGTAACAATCTAAAAGTAACAAAGTTGCAAAAGAAAGCCTTCACATCCCATTGCCCACTTGCCCAAAGCAGAGACGTGAAATGACACATTTACTGCTCAGCCCTCAGGGTCAAAACTTCTGCACAGGAGGGCRACCCCTGCTTAGCAGCAAGATCTACCCAGGAAACTGCAATCACAGCTTTCAGCTTTTCACTTCCCTGAAGCACAACCAGAGTCCCAAATGCCCCCAGTCCTCCCGTTTCTTTATTCTGTATCACCTTTAATTGCCTCTCCTCACTCCAGGAAARGGCGAGGGGAAAGGTGGTGGTGTTTGTACATCAGTGCTGTGTATTCTGCTGAGAGGTTTGAGTTGGCTGTGTATTTATAATAACAATCGTGGTTTGGAGAYTCTGAATTCTTGGAGATGCATTCTGTAAAGTACTGCAGTAAAACTAATAACTAATACAATATTTTAATAAGTATAAAACAGTCCTGGTAAATTAAGCAACTCAGAGCAGCAAGCAGAGCTCCTTTCCTGCCTTCTCCCCATTACCATCTTAGCAGCTGTTGATGTGCATTTTATAAAATTTGTTGTTTACATTAATTCCATTTCTGTTATGTCATTAATTCCCAGATGAGCTGCAGACTTCTCTGAAGGAAAAAAAAATAAAAAAAAATAAATATGTCATTCTATTATTATGATAAAGATAAATTATGATCAGGTTATTTGATCATGAAATGCAAACCGAGGAAAACTAAAGATAGACAGGATGTCATTTCCTGAGAACAAATGAAAAGTTCTGACTAAAGAGGAGGATGAGTTGAGTGAAGACATATCTTCATTTGAGTGAAGATATGARAGAAGACATTTTATGTCTTCTTCTATAAGACATAAAATGTAGTGGGAAAACACCTGGTTCTCACACTGTTGGACTAATTTTATTTATGAAAATTTTCAGWGTGCTGAGGGAAAGTCATGCAGTGAAATCTAGGTATGAAATATTCTCAAATTCCCTAGGATCATTCACAAAGTCTTCAAATAAGAGATTATTGTCACAATGATTGAGACTAATGGAAATGGTTAATAGCTTTTARTTTAATTTTCTATTCTTTGATATGTAGTGAAATACTCTTCTGCCAACCAAAGGCATAAAATATTTAAAATTACCTCAAAATGAAAAATTTTATACATGTACAAAAGTAAATGGCTGTATAAGTGCAAAACAAGATTGAGAGTTATGATATTGTATCAAAATGTCTTGTACAGGTATTGGAAGACACTTATCTCTGTAATATGCTGTCCTCAGGGTCTGATAAGCACTAATCCTATTTGTTTTATGGTTTGACAAAAAGAACATCTGTTTATAAGTGCAGGTTCATAAAGTAAATTCTTCCTCAGTGTTATATCAGTCAGAGCTTTTTTTAAAAACTAAAACCACAAGAAATAGAACCAGATTATTTTTTTAATATATATATTTATTTCAAAAGTGATGGAGAAAGCTATTGTTTACTACATATATGTGAAGAACTGCAGAATAGTTTTGAGATGCTGGCTTTGTTACTTTATTCTGTGCGATGTAAATAACATACCCAAAGAGAATCTCTTCCTTCAGGTTACTGCAAATTCATAACCCAAAATTTCTCCACTGCTATGAAAACTGAAGCACATTCATTAAATTTGTGTTGATTCTTGTCAAACTGAGCTTAAGGAGCTCAGTATCAGCTACACAGAATCTAACCTGTTCAGGAAAAGGAATAATTCAAAGGTCTAAAAATGCCTGTGAGTCTTCACTGCAGAGACATGAACATTTTGATCCAAACCAGGTAAGGTGGCTGCCAGCTTCAGTAGTAGGTAAATGTCTGTCTGTGCCAGGCTAATTAAACAAAAATTAAAAAATTTAGGAATGGTGATCTACTCTTGCACTTCAGTCACATTTACCATCCTTACAACAAATGTAAAATTTTACAAGTMCGTGTCTAATTTTTTTTTTCTCAGTATGAACCACTTCAGAGATAAGAGGAAATTAGATTTAAAAACACTTCACTGTCAAATACTAGTTCTTACTTACACTGATAAGTGAAGAAAAAGCATTGACATTTTACAGATAAGAAAGAAGCAGAAAAGAATAGTAAAAAATCTGGAGTRGAAATATAATATGAGATCCTTATTGCCTGTGCTCCATTCTGCCTCATTTCCTTAGCACCATGGCACTGTCTGTGCARTTGCACACCCGTAAACACATACAATGACCTGATCCTTTGCATCATCTCTGCACAGCAAATTACTCTGATATCATAACATGCCTTCTCTGAAAACATCATACAACTTGGAAACTGCATCTGGAACTTAAATACACTCTGGTATTTATTTCCTCTTGCTCCAAACCTTAAAGAATATATCTGATTTACCTTTTTTTTTTTTTTTTTTTATATATATATATATATATATATATATATATATATATATATATATATATATATTTTGTATATGTATATATATGATCCTTCTTGGGCCTCAGAAATGACATCTATGTCTTTGAGGCTTCTGTATTAATTTGCTTTGCTCACTGTGCAACTGCTGTAGTCTCATATGTCATTTCTAAGAATATTTTAACTTCTGTTCTGTGAATATGAAAGATATATTTTTGCTTGAAGAATTGACTTCTACATTACAGCTACAAATATCTCCCGTGTATTAAAAAAAAATGTACTTTTTTTTAATTTGGCATTTTCCTTTTTTAATGGAGTCAAGTGGAAAAGACATTATTATATGTAACAATGAGAATAAACCTTTTAAGAAAAAAACTTCTGKTTTTGGAGAAGAATGGAAACAAGAGCCATTCAGTGCTCATTTGAACCTTGAGAATCTGCTCTCTTCCATATAATCTTAATTACTGAAGTGATGAAATTAGTTGTGCAATTTTTATGTTCCTATTAAACTCAATAGAAAGAGAAAGAGTGAGAGAATGTGTCAGATCATGTTACAGAACCAAGTTAGGATTTTCCTCCGCAGAACCTCTTTACTTTGATATATGCACCATGTGTGACTAGATTCTGAATCTAGGATTTATTTCATCACYTACATTTAGGGTTGTTTTGAATATTACTGTAAATGTCTATTTCCAGCTCTTTCCAGCCGAGATATTGCACGTTACCTAGGTASGGAACAGTGCTTCATAATGTATTTCCTTAAAATTAATGTGGTTTTATCTTAAAATGTCTAGAGTTAAAATATAAAGGATATAGTATGTTTCTAGCTAGCACCAGAATTTCTTGTTCTGTACAAGCCCATTAGTCTCTTTCCTGTCTCAATCCCTTATGTATTTAAAGCCTATTTTTTATAATACCCTCTTGTATTAGTTGATATTCTCACAGTAATTGGCAACACGTCAGTATTTATTTTCTATAYTTCTAATTAAATATATTAGTTATTGTTCCTTTCAAATTCTAAACAAATGGAATACTATATTATATTTTGTTTATTCATATGCATAGTATTGTATTAGAGATAATTATATGTGATAACGCAGGTTATTTTGTGATGGGTCTTCATTCAGCTTGCCTCTATGCAGTGCACCTAGAAAATAATTTTCAAAATTTCAGGCAAATTAAAGGGGGGTTAAATGTTGCAGCATCTTTGATTTTCTGTATTCACTTTTCAGTAATATCAGCAGCTCCTGTGAGAGTCTGATGAATTTCAAGTTCGTCTAGGCTTGTTTGGTGACAAAATACAATAATTTTCAGATGGAAATGAAACTGCTTTTTCTTTCCGACTTGTTCCTTTTTT
>NW_026623434.1:91731-99489 GCF_030028575.1 Malurus melanocephalus
TTTTTTTTTTTTTTTTTTTTTTTGTAAAACATCGACATTATTGTATACCAGGAGCGCTGACAGATTGTGATGATAAAACTACACTGGCAGCTTTTATTGTGAGTGTCCTTCATCATATTTTTATGGAACTTAAATGTATCTTTGGCAGTCCCTGGCCTCTCTACACTGCTAGCACTTTTATTCTCCTTAGACTTATGATAATGCTAAGCAGTAGAAGCAGCCYGTGATAGAACAAAGGTTAATTAACACACCGGATGGGCAGAAAGACCTGTTGAAATGTTCTACAGATTCCTGGCCAAAGTCCAGCACAGAGGTTATTATAAGGTGCAGCCASAGTCCCAGCCGACAGCGGACTGGTGACACTTTASAGTGTGAGTGGACACACACACAGTYARTAACGGTGACACAKCACACCGAGATGTGTTAYYGTGAGGAGCTGGAGCAGGCACACRGACTGGAAGATTTCTTGCTGCCCATTCAAAAGGATTTTTCATCATTTGTAATATTTAATGCCCTCTGTTGTTTCATTTTCTTTTGGTATGCATAGATACAATTAACATTTAGATCATCCCTTCCAAAACTGTTAAAACAGTGATTGGCTGAGATTTCTAAGGTAACCTCATCATCTAAGCTCCCTCTGAAGCCAGCAGAGACAGAAAGATACCTTTCTAGGAACATTAATCCCTCCTGTGGCAGACAGTTATTAGTTATATAGAATGACATCCTAGTYGATCTTCCAGGCCCTCTCACTGAGCTATAGAAGAACCACAGGCACAAACATCTGTCTGGGGAAAAGGTTCATTAACCTCCAATAAATTTAGACACTGCATTGATTTTTTWAAAAACTGATATTGAAAGTATTTATGCAGGATTCTAACATGAAACAGATTAATTGGAACGAAATGGTTTTGTTTGGCCAGTTTAGTGCTTCCAGCATTAAAAAGATTAGAAGGAATTAAATGGTTTTGTTTAGCTCCTGCAGACATTTGTATAGCAGAGAGCAATACAGGAATCCTTAAGCAAAATTATCAGAGAAGGGAAGATGATTAGACTCTTGTTACAATATGAAATTAATTTAAAATTATTAATTATTCAATCTGATATTAAATGTGATTGTCTTATAACTTCTTTATTCTGCCTTGTCTCTGACTATTCCAGGGAATTTTCCCTAATGTTTTCTTATCTACTTTCCTTATTAGGAAAAAAAACCCCTGGAGAGCAAAGGAACTTTACCCTGCTGAAAGTAAAGGAACTTATAAAATAATAGAAAAAGAAACAACACGTTTAAAGAAAAGCTCAAAATTCAGAAAATCTGTCATCTGAAATACTTGTTTCAGATAACTTCAAGGAAAATGAAATTATGTATATCAAGTGCAAGTAATGAAGTTCAGATGAAATTAAATTTGTTTAACTGTTTCACCCTGTGTCCKGTAAGATTCAACAGTGTTCTAATAAACTCTCGAGAAATTTTCAATTTCTTTATACATATATATATTTTAAAGTTTAGAAACATATGTTAAAAATCCTTTTTGGCTGCTTTCTATAGCACCTACTCTTGAATAAGGGAGGTGTGGAAGAACTATGATTTTGTTAGATAGAACTTTTGCATTCCTCTCCCTTTGAATTGCTCTAACCTTTTTATTCTTCTCCCAGTACATTTTTATATAATTGTTTCCACAATTTTGTTATGCTAAGAAGAAAAGAATAATTTCTTTTACAGAGTTATTAAAAAATTTGAAATCATTTGCAATACAAGGGAGAGTTTTATTTTAGAAAAACTTGTTTCTTTCTTATAAAAACCATATTCAGTTTAAAGTTATCCATGGTCATTGATTAAGACTTTCCAATACTTCTACAAAGACACTTGGATTTATAAAAGAACAATTAATTACTTGATATACCCAAAGCAGTGTTAAAAAGAAAAAAAAAAAAAAAAAAAAAAAAAAAAAAAAAAAAAAAAAAAAAAAAAAAAAAAAAAAAAAAAAAAAAAAAAAAAGAGATTATTTAGGAGAAAAAATAGTATTTTAAATTTATTTTTCTTTTTTAAATGTTACTTAAACATCTTAAACATCTGAATCTGACAAATAAATACTTTTTGAGTCTTAATGTAGCAATCCCTTTGTTCATGTTATTTATACTGCACTTTTGATGATATGAAAGTTAGGAGACTGATGAAAGTTTAATGTTTCAATTGTAGTGTTGTTTCATTGTTTTTAAGGCAATTTTGAGGTGGATTCTGAGTAGGAACATTTCCCGTTTAAATAAGATTTTTTTTTTTTTTGCTCATATCTTATTTCATAGTAAAGTCATTTTTTGTTTTGTTTTACTATATCACTTTCTTTCATCTAATTTATTTCACACAATGGGCAGTCTCTGGATATGATAAAAACATATTTTTCAAGGGTTAAATCACACTTATTTTTTTATCATATCCCACTGCTGTCATCAGATGCCTTTCCTGTGTAATCTAAAATGAAATCTGMAAGTCACAAGAATTATGATCATCGACCCTCTCCCAGGTTTGTCATTCCTGTTCGGGAAGTTCCTGAGACAAAAACAGTGGGAAAGGTTATTTCTAGTATTAGCAARAATCATTGTTTTTGCCTGTTTCTGGCTTTTTCCTGAGCATGTGCTAAGTCTACTTTTGAATACTAACCTAAATACACATTTGATCCTGCCTAACCATTATTTACTTTCMAAAATGTTTGTAAGGCAAGTCTATTGCCTCTCGCCTTCAACAGTAAATGGCACATTTATGTCCAAAAAAGAGAATCGAGATGGCACTCTGCAGCATGGAATAGGTCATTAATGAATYCATCAAATCTAAAATTCCTGAAGCACATACTGATGGCCAGTAAAGGCTCAGAAAAGCTTCTRTAAGTGTGATATTGTGCATCACATGGGATGGAGATACATTTTTWAAAGTATCCCCCAGCTGGCTGTCCTGAAAGCTAAATGACACTCTGGAGACAAAAGTTTGACAATTCTTCCTTTTCTCTGCTTTGATTAGACTTGGRTCTTGTTTTCCTGAACCACTCAGCTCAGGAATGAAGTGGAGGAGGTTGATTGGTATAAATGAGGCAGTCTGGCCTCATTTTGACTGTGAATTAAAATATAACAAGACTGAGGTGATGACAGTTCATTTTCTATTATTTCATAACATTATGTAACTTACTAAAATTACTCTCCTTTTTTTYCCCTTTCAATTTTACAGTCAGAAAATCCTTTAACAGCTTCATTTATACTACCTGTCTGAGAGTTTGCCTGGGAATGTGCATGAATTTCCAATTAAGTCAGCCTAGATTAATTTGCTTCTGCCATCATCAAAATGTGAAAATCAAATCAAGTATTCAACATATTGCAGCCTAGCGGCAAAATATAGGAGCCAGCTGGTATGTAGCAGAGTATTTGTTATCTAATAGTCAGCTAAAGAAGATTATAGGTAATAATACAGGTGACTAGGCAGGAACTCTCCTTTCCATTCCTCCCTGCTTCTTTGGTCTGGAACAGCAGCAAAATATACCTTTGAAGTTGCTCTGTAAAACAGCTTTTGWAAATGAGACAACTAAATGAGCTGCCTGCTTTATGCCAGGGCACAGGACCTGTTATTTTTACAGCTTTCAGGGTCTTGAGGAGCTATTGTCATCATCTAAACCTGGATTTCTATTGCTCAGTTCCCATCAGAATTCTATTGATAATGCCTTCAAAAGTCAGACACCCAACCAGCAAAACAGGAACCCCAGTTGGCATCAGTGGAATTGATTTGCTGCAGGGACAACAGATGCCCTTTCCCTGCTCCTAYGGTTTTGATGCACAGGAAATGAGAAACAATATGGATTTTAGAAGTGGAAACTGAAGGCTTTATTTACCCCCATGTATCACGCAGAGACATATCTATGCTTGACAAGCTGACAACCAGCTTCCTTTGAACTATTTAGCTACTCGTATATTCTATATCTACTCTATTTTAGTCAAAGATTTGCCAATAAGAATGGACTAAATTCCTTCTGTTACTGAATCTGCTTTGACCTGAAGTGATCACACAAGCAGCGTGCTTCTGCTCACAGCTGAGGGGTGAAAAATGCTGACGCTTCAGAAAGTTTCTGGGATTACAGACAATGGACACAAAAAGAGGATGTGTGCTGTGATCTTAGCATAGAAAGGACATGGATAAATGCAACCAGAGGTTCAGGACTKCTTACAATATCTGTCATTAGCTGTCAAGGGAATCTCTCCACAACCTCAAATGTATTATTTCTCTGAAGTTCACCTGGAATTCAGCAGAAGGCAGTTATGATTGCTCCAATTTAAATGGTGGTTTTGGAGGAGCACCTTCACTTCATGTGTTCTCATGCAACAGTTTTAGTTATGGAAGAAACCAAGAGTATATACACAAGAATGTTAAGTTAGAGAACAAGGGGTAACCCTTACTCATTTCCAGAAATATCTGGACCCTAGCTTACCAATTGCATCACAGAGGAATCTCGTTTTTGTGCTCACTCGAGCATTGCCCTTACTTAAAAGTTCTTATTACCATTACTTACTAGATCTATGTATCACTGAAACTCCTGCAGAGAAAATTGATATGGTTAAATGAACATATTTTCATTAAAACGTCAACAATGGATATGTGTTTTGACAGAGAAATTATTGATATTTCATAACAGAAAACAGGGAGAAAAAAAAAAGAGGGAATGATCTGGAAATTCAAAAACTTTTGGGTGATATGACAACTTCAATACATATATTATATGTCCATATTGATACCTCTTATTTATGGATACATACAGGATGAACTTAAATTTCCACAGAGAGAGTGTTTCTTTTCATGTCAGAGATGAAAACAGTSTTTAGCTAAGAGCACTTTTAAACCACAGGGTACTCCAGACAAGAGTTCAGAAAWTTGAAAGACAGTAGTAAGAAACATTTATTAAAAACTGTCAAGAAAGGGAATGGATGAGAGCAAAGCTAAAACAAGCAAAAAGTTCTGAGATTTGTCACTGGAGAGTGGCTTCCTTTGGGATTAGATTTTATTCTAGGCAAGTGTATCATGTGCTACCATGGAAGATTTTGAAGCAGGAAATAGTGATTTCAAACAGCATTTAGGCAGAGTTTAACCCAAGGCCTTGGTTACAGCGATCTGCATGACAGTGTGARTGGCTACTGGACACCTCGAGCACACACCTTGAGCAGACACTGTGATGTGAAGATGTGCTGCCTGTAACAATGCTACCTCTTCATCCCTCTTTGAGATCTGCTAATACAAAACTGTTGTAAGAACATAATGCTCTGYGTCAACACTGGTGTGCCAATCTAGAATGTTCAGCATCGTACAGAGACTGACAAATCTGTTCACTTGTCAGAATGCTGTAAAGCTATAAAGAGCACTGARGTTGGAGAGCCTCACCATGGATGGGATCTGAGCAGAATGCTATGAAGAAAGACTCATCTGATTTTAAAACAGCTGGGGTTCCGAGCATCAGAAGGGACACAAGATTGCTGACACTCTTTCTACCATTTACATCCTTAACCATCCATTGATTGTCCATGTTTTTCTTATTCTCTCCTGTGCAAAGCAAAATGTCACCACTCCAATAATAGGACTAAAAATGGRAAAAAAAATGTTTAGTATATTAAAAGTTACCGAAGTTGGTAACAAACTCACAAAACAAATTCTAATTGTTACTTTTAACACCCAAGCTCAGCCTTGTAAGATAACAATTAAATTGTTCTCCTGTTATTTTGGCCAAATAATTACATATAGAAAAAACCCAGGGGAGCTACTTTAGGACCTAATTTTTGTTTGCTTTATTGTTCCTTCATACTAACTGTCTATGTAATGGATTACCAGAATATATGAGAAGTGTCAGGACCATCTATTACCCTATCTAATATATGTTTTACAATGCAAACCATAACATTAGTTAGGAAAAAAAACCCCTACATTTTTGGGGGATGTAGAAATATGTTCCCTTTCCTCAGTGGAAAAAAAAATAGGACTAAATTACTTTTTTCAAGGAACTTATGTGTTATTATTGGGCCGCAGCTAATTGGCTTCCTGTGTTCTGCTCCCTTGCTCAAAAAAATTTTATTTCAACTTCCTCTCTGAAATATATTTTTTTTACTTTATATTGWTTTTTCTCATACTTTTCTTCTAAGAAAAGGGTATTTTTAAAATGACAWCATTCTATACAGATTTACTTAAGAAATAAGAGTGACCAAAAATTTCCTCAGAAAAAACTATCCCATTCTGTAAATCAGACTCTCTGTATGAATAATTAAAAACTCACAGTTTTAATAAGTAGCTGGCTTAACATTAATGACACAKCCATAATAAGACAATCATTATTAGATGGTCATTTTTTTAGATCTGTAGGTCTTCAGAAATGAAGTGGTGACTTTTTCACTATCTACAAAAAAAACCCCAACAAAACCAAATAATCTTGTTCTCTCCTGTAGCAGTGAAGTGAGTAGCAAAAAAATTTGATTTGTCTGTGTGTCTTCAGCTGATTCTCCAGAACCAGTCAAATGTACTCCATAGCCACTGGCAACTGCTCTAACTCCTGGAAAAGTGAGCCTTGGTTTTCAGTGTTCTGATCATAAGTGAAGGATCTGTATGGTAAGTGAAGGATGTCTTCTTTTGACAAAAAGAAACCTTAAGGGAAAAAAGGKAAAAAATCTAAAGCGAGAGATTCTGGCAAAAATATCAGAACTACAGTATTCATTTTCAGACATTATAAAAATACATTTGAAACCTTAAAACACTATAAAAACAATAGACTTCTTTTCATCTACTGAAAAATGAGTGGGCTTGAAGTTAAAAAAAAGAAAAAAGATATTCGAAATATTTTTGATAATGTAATTTCCAAATGAAATATGCTTACTTAATTCTGCAAATTTTATGTATCTCCAAAAACTTCACGTTACTTGCAATTTTTAAATATTTTTATAATAAAAAAAATTATTATATGAACTGGGGAAGTATTACAAGCTCTGTTTTCCAGTGGCAAATGAAAATACTTTTCAAAGTAAAAGAAAGCCTTTGATAATCCACAGTAATGTGCTCAATTCCTCTGAAACTTTAATCATTATAATTACTGACACAGTCTTTCTCTACACGTTTTAATATGCTGTGTGTAGTCATTCAAGCAATTAATTTGATATATAAGAATGGCCAGCCTGTCTCTCAAACTTCTGTGGCAATCAAAGGAAAAAGTACACAATCTAAACACTASATAGGGAAAACATTAAGACGAAATGATTTTCATATGCATAAATTCTGTGATTGCCTGACTCTGGATGTTCAACCAAAAAACTTCTTTATAGGATTTTTCATCATTAAAACCATTTACAAATGACTAGCATTTATTTTGGATATAGAAGTTGATATAAAGGTGGAGGGTTCTCAATGAAGTCTGTTCAGAATTACAGGCATCGAAAAATAAAAAAAAAAATTAAAAATAAATGACAAAAAATCCCCAAAGCCCAAAAACTAGGCTCTTGTACTCACAAGTACAAGTTCATGCACGTGCAGTTCACCCACATGTGCTGTCCAACTCTCAAAGTTTAGGCAATGTCACATTTTTTGTGCCTGTTTGTTAGAAAATGTATATGCATTACATGAACAAACCATTATACAGAGTCTGCATTTTCACATTAACCCAATTTATTAATGTAAGAAACAGACTTTTCATGGAACAGTGACTTTTTGTGCACATGCTTCAGGAAGAAAAGAGGGAGAGGAGAGGTTTGGAGAGG
>NW_026623434.1:99709-106474 GCF_030028575.1 Malurus melanocephalus
GAGAAGAGAAGAGAAGAGAAGAGAAGAGAAGAGAAGAGAAGAGAAGAGAAGAGAAGAGAAGAGAAGAGAAGAGAAGAGAAGAGAAGAGAAGAGAAAGTTGAGAGAGACAGTAAAAACTTAGGAAAATGATTAGCTTTTCAGTGAACCAACAAAATCCTGATAGCATTGGTTGGGCCCCATTGCCATGAGTCTGATTCTTTTTTGATTTTAGGCTACTGTGGTAGCCTTTTGGTAAAAAGCCAGGCCAATTTGGCTCCATAACCTCATAAATTATTCACAAAAGTACAAAAAAATAATGTAAAATAGAAAAGTTTAACCATGAGTATTTGTCACCAAGCTTTAATCCTTTCAACAGTTTTCCCTTTTTATCACACTGGGAAGGCTTTACAAAGCACATGAAAATATAATAAAATTAAATTGCCATTTTCTAATTGATCCTAAACAACACTGGAAAATCATGTTTTTATGAATTACAGTCTCTAAAAACATAACAGTTGAACATTTGTCAATTTAATGAATTTCATAATCTATGAATAATCAGTATTTATCTTGATGAAATGTCAGTGCTAAATAAGATCATATTTGTGAGAACATGTTTAATGATACAAAAATGAAAGAAAGCAGAATATTGTCACTTTTCTTCGTGTGTCTTTCTGCTTAATTTATTTTCCCAGAAAAGTTTTATTATCACGCTACACAACAGAATTAAATATAGCTGTACAGATCTGAGAATGCATCTGTACTCTTTTCTCCAGGATGTATAAAGATTTTCCTTATATTAGAAAGCTATTGGAAAGTATCCAAAAGAGCACTATGAAGACGATTAAGGGCTTAGGTAGAAAACCATACATGGGGAGGCTGAGTGCACTTGGTCTGTTCAGCCTGGAGAAGAAGAGACTGAGGGGAGACCTCACTGCAGTTAAAACTTCCTCATGAGGGGAAGAGGAGGCGCAGGCACTGATCTCTTCTCTGTGGTGAGCAGGGACAGGACCCGAGGGAATGGCCTGAAGTTGTGTCAGGGAAGGCTTTGTTCAGCTATTAAGAAATGGTTTTACACCAGAGGATGTTTGGGCACTGGAACAGGCTCCCCAGGGAAGTGGTCACAGGACCAGCCTGGCAGAGTTCATTCAGCTACACCTTGGGACTGTCCTGCTTAGGGGCAGGAGTCAGACTCAGTGATCCTTGTGGATCCCTTCCAAGTCAGGATATTCTATTCCATGATTCTATGAAAATATCATCAGTTCAAATGGCCCATAGTACAATTATTCTTTCAATTAATTTGAGACAATTTTGCTGACAAACTTCTTACACTATTCAATTAATATTTTTTTTTTTTTTTTGAGTGTTTTAAATCACTTCTCCCTCATAGCCTTCTTCTTCATAGCCTTCAAATAAACAATGTTTTACCACTGGAGTTAAAGTACTCTAGGAGCAAAAGTAGCAATGGTTTTTATTGAATCCCTTGTCTCTTACTTTAAAGTACCCCAAATGAACACTTTTTCAAATCTGTAGACAATAATGAAAACACTCCAATTGAAAASAGACCATTTTATCTCTACAAATTGAATGAAAAAATAAAATTACCATGATGGTGTGTATCAGTAGGGACATGCAGCAGTAATGTCACTGTGAATAACACTTGGAAAACAATTAACCTTTGAAGCAGTATTTTTGCTGTATTGTGTTTATGTGACAAGGTTTTGGTAGYGAGGGAGTTATGGGGAAGCTTCTGTGAGAAGCTGCTAGAAACTTCCCCCGTTTCTGAAAGAGCCAATGTCAGCTGATCCAAGATGGATCTGCTGCGGGTCAGGGCTGAATCCATCGGTGGGGATAAAACCTCTGGGATAACTGATTTAACAAAGGGTAAAAAACTGCTGTGCAAAAGCAGCCTGGACAGAGGTGTGAGAATATGTGAGCGTAACAGTCCTGCAGACAGCAGGGAAGGTGAAGAAGAAGGGAGAAGAGGTGCTCCAGGTTGGGGTTGAGATGTCCCATGGTGCAGGCAATGGTGCWGCAGGCTGTCCCTGTGAAGCCCATAATGCAAGGATCCACCCACAGTCCATGGAGGATCCCCTGCTGCATCAGTGCCCAAATGAGAGAAACSSATGATGGAGCAGGCTCCTGGCAAGACCTGTGACCCCAAGGAGAGAGGAACCTGCACTGGAGCAGGTTTGCTGGCAGGACTTGTGACCCCATGKGGGACCCCACACTGGAGCCAGCCTGTTCCTGAAAGACTGCATCCTGTAGCAAGGACCCACACCAGATCAGTTCACGAAGAACTGGAGCCCATGGGAAAGACTCACTGGGGGAGGTTCATGAAGGTCTGTGTCCCATGCAAGGGACCCCACAAGGTCTGTGTCCCATGCAAGGGACCCCACAAGGTCTGTGTCCCATGCAAGGGACCCCACACCAGAGCAGGGGAAGGGTGTGAGGAGTTCTCCCTCCAAGGAGGAAACAGTGACAGAGACAAGGTGTGATGAACTGACCACAATCCTCATTTCCCACTAGCTTGTGGTGCTGAAAGAATGAATCAGGGGAATTGAGAAGTGGGGTTGAGCCTGGGAAAAGGAAGGATAGGGGGATGGTGTGATAAGATTCCATTTTATTTCTCATTTCCTAGTCTGATTTAATTGTTGTTTATTTCCCCAGCTCAAGTCTTGCCCATGACAGGAACTGCTGAGTGATCTCTCCCTGTCCTTATCCTCACCCCCAAGCCTTTCAATATATTTTCTCTCCCTTGTCCAGCAGAGAAGGGGAGGGATAGAGCTTCTGTGATGGACACCTGGAAACTAGAAAGGGCCAACCCACAACACTTGCAGTCTTTTGCTTGAGTGCTTGAAGTGACAATGCAAGTATCCAAAGAGAGAAAATTCTGATTATTCARTGTTGACTAATAGATTATCACTGTTTACCATAACATACCTTTGCTTTTCATGCAGTCTAACACAAATTATCTAGCTTTCCAAAGCCTGTATTTTGATTTTATATTGAGCTTGTTATTAACCACAATCAAATATGCAAAGTCATATTCTAAATTTGTACCTTTTTTCCATGAATGACTGTTATTTTCCAATTAGTCATATTGGTATAATCAAGAATTTGTCAAATTATGTTTTGATTAATGAATTTTTTTCTGCTATACTTAATAAGCACACAATGGCAATCATCACTGAGAGAAACCTTCTCCCATCTGGGTTTTCATATTATAAAGAATGAATGTGTTATTAACGGGCTACAATTTTGCTCAGAAACCAACAGATATTATGAACCGCAGTCAGAAAGTATGTATAATGACTGTTTGCATGTTTAAACACAAGTGGGTACTTTGCAGCATCATTTTATGATTGTTAGCCTAACTCTGAAGACAGTCTTCCGGTAGTCTTTGAGCATATGTTTGAAGAACTGGCAGCTATAGTGGCATTTCTTGAAATAGTTCCCTCAAAAAAGAGCAAGTTCAATTTTAAAGATAYAGATTCCTTTTATGTTCCTATCAGCATGTGTGCAGGAAATAAAGTGGGAGTGGAAAATGCAATTAGAAAGTTCTTTCACACCCTTAACTTGTGCTTAACAAAGAAGAAAAATTGCAAATGATCAAATAATGGCTGGGATTGTTTCTTTTGAAGGCTTRGTTTCAAATTGTCTTCTACGATACTGCATATGTTCAGGTAAAGTCATCTTGTGGGCCTGGCATTCCTCTGGTCTGGAGTTCTATTTTCTTCTCTCAAAAGATACAGATAAATTGTTTGGACTGAGTGATTTGTGATCCTGGTGTGGGATTTGTTTGTTTGGATTTTTGTCCAGCCTCTCTACTCAAACAGGGCACATGGCACGGGATTTTGTCAGGATGGCCCTTGAATATCTCCAGTGAGGGGAAGGAGGGACACTCCACAGCCTCTCTGGGGGATCTGCTCCAGTGTGTGGTCACCCACGCAGTAAATTCTTCRTTATATTCAGGCAGAGTTTCCTGTGCATCGGTTTCTGCCCATTGCCTCTTGTCCTGCTGCTCAGCACCACTGAGCAGCGCCTGGATCCATCCTCTTGACACCCTCCTTTCATAAATTTATGTGTATTGATGAGGTCCCCTCCCAGCTCTCAAGGCTGAAGAGGCTGCTCCAACTAGACTGTGCAGAAATGAATAATGAGAACCATGTGGCAAGAACATGCTCTGTATAAACAGATGATTTGTATTTGGTGTATAAATGAGACTGTGAGTGTGTGTGAGTCGCTGAACAGGCTCTTTCTAAACTGCTGTTGTTCGTGTGCTGTTATTAGATTTTACTGACATTTATTTTGTCTCTACAGCTGCTGCTCAGAGTACTACTAAACAACTAGACTACCTGAATGCATGAAGTCACTGGTATGGAATACARTTCCAGCTTGTGACTTTATATTTATGACTATACTGTGGGCATTACCACTACTCGGAAAAGCCATTTCTATCACTGTCTTTCAAGATGTTCTGTTATTTCTGTGGTAGTGTGGATATAAAAGATTGCCTGGATGGCAGTATCATTTCTGTTYGTTGTAATCAAAATCAAAGACGAGCTTTCATGAAAATGGGGTTTGGTTTTATCACACCATTTTGAGAATGACTAATAAAAAAATCTAACTTGATACCTTGTTTCTTTTTCTTTGATAAAGTAAGATATAATCCATCTTACTTTCAAATTCAAGAGTATCTGATAAAATGAACAGACAGACTTTATGGCTGATGGCTTTTACTCTGATCAACAGATGAATGACATCAAGGATATAAATAGAAAGCACATAACCATACTGTGGTTTATCATTCTGTGTTAAAATGAGGCAGCTCACATTTGAGTAAGTGAAGGAACTCAATGTTCCATCAGAGAAGGGCAAAAAATTATTCTTAGATGAATCTTAATACACGTACATCTGAAGCAGATTATGATTTTAGCAAGCAGCTTTCATTCCCTCAGCATGTTATAATTGTAATTAATATGTCTCTGACTGAGACATGGTCTGAACATTTTTTCTCTCTCTGTGAAAGACAGGTTGGGATARAAAGCTTTGTTAGGCTGAAATCAGTAATAGCTGCTCTCAAAGGAAGGAGTGGCAATTWGGGCAGGGTGCAAACAGACATCTTTAGAGAAGCCAAATGAGAATATAATCAAAATCTTCAACTTCCAAGGTTGACTTGAACCTTTAAATAAAACTTACAAATTCATATAATTTCCCCCTCTTTTACAAGACACYTATATTGTCCCCTTTATTTTTCAGGTGAAAAGGTACTAAAAGAAAAATGAATGGGCGGGCAGGAGTGTTCCTCCTGACTGTTTTACTGATGGTGGTTGCTGTTTTTTAACCTTAATGTATCTAATGGTATAATTATATAATGATGGATTCCATCTTGCATGCTTTTTCTTTCTCTGACCTTGGGACTAGAGTCCTCTACCAGATGCTACCCAAAACAATTACCTTCATTTAGAACAAAGATTATTGGCTCATGAACTAGTGAAGCAAAACAGGATGCTGACCTCCACATTCAGCTAAAATGTGGTTGTAGTGACCTTTTAAAGTCATGCTGCCAGATCTTATAAGTTACTGCTTACTGTGAAGTTGCAGTCTGAACGTCTTGAATGCAGCAGGTACAATGAAGAGCTTCCTTGCTTACAGTTGGCTATTAATTAATCACCAAGTAATGAAACAAAGTCACCTCTCATAACAGGAGACACCAAAAATCCAGGGTGAGGCTTTCTTGTTTCAGTCAATACAAGAGATACTTACAGATTTAAATAGAACCCAAGATCTCTGTCTAGAGCAGCCATGCTGTGGCTCCACCTGTACTGGTGGGCTAAATAAAACAATGCCAGAGGCAAGATGATCTTTGTCTGCTCACTGCCAGCACAGTCCCTCTTATAAATTTGATTTGTGCCAACCTGAACTTTTTCAGACAATGCTTGGGAATTTCTGGGGGTGTTGAGTGATGAAGAACTGTTGCCAGGGTACAGTACACACAAGACCATTATCTAGACTGTGCTATTTATCCTCAGAACAAGAAAATGATCTTTGAACTATTTTAATTACTGGTTTAGATGTAACTGGTATGACTGCAAAATTTTGGCARGATAAACAGGTAAATAAGTGCTTAATTTCTAAGTCTTTGCTTCTCTGAGGGTGTTCTGTTAATGGTAAAACAATCTGTGATTTAGATGGATTTCAAATCATTGTATCTTACATTTCCCAGACAGAAGTAGGCACATCCAAAATGAAGCCTATGCTTTGTCAGGGATAGGAACCTGCATTCATTTCACATATTTACAAAGTTACTTTGCTCCAAAGGTTAATTCAATCCTTAGCTGAGTCGAGCCACCCTTTGTGTGTCCCACTATGCTTCCACTCTCTTAATTGTGTTGAGCAAATAAGCTCTAGATGCTTCTTCTTTGCATTGYTTTTGATATGGGAACTAACTTCAAGGAGTGAAACAGGCATCAAAAATCTGTTCTGAGATCTCCTTCTCACCCAGTGTTGCATTATGYAGGAACAAAGAGGCAGAAAAATTAAAACCACATAAAGAATCAACAGTAACAGTGGCACACCATTCAGACATAAATGCTGTATACTTCAACTGAATWATAGGACTTAAAGGCATGCTCACTCAGTAAAAGATACTAGTCCAAAAATCCAAACTACTCTTCTGGTAAGTTTTCTTGTTTTCTTGTTGTTAGGGGTTTTGTTTTGTTTTGTGGGGATGTTCGGTTTGTTTGTTTGTTTTTCTTTTTGTTTTTGTTTTTTTGTTTTTTT
>NW_026623434.1:107101-139187 GCF_030028575.1 Malurus melanocephalus
GCTATTTATTCAGCAAGTTCTTAATCGGGAAAAAATTCTCTAAAACATTTTTTAATTGTACAAAAACAAAAACCAAAAAAACCCCAACCAAACAAACAAAAAAACCCCACCACAACAAACAAACAAAAAAAAAAACCAATATAAGGGAATTGGTACCTTAAGAAAGACCTTTCTAAATTTCCTCTAATACCTTTCCTTTAGAGAGAGAATATTTACRCAGCAAATTTCTATTGTAATCGAAACATTTTTTTATTATTTTTAATGCATCCAAATTAAAAAGGARTTGAAGTTTTAACCTAGGAATTGGCATATTTTTTGCAATGTAAAATACCCTAAAATTTGCAGACTTCTACATAATAAAGCTTTTGTAGAGCAGAAATTAATTTAATCATTTGTACAGAGGAAGAAAAAAATTATGTCAACCAAGAGGGAATGTAGAATTAAAATRAATTAACTGAAATGTTGTTTACCTGGAGATATTGGTAACAATAAGATCAGTCAGGGACAGAAATGAGTAAGAAATGTCCTGCAATACTAACCTAAAAACCAGTAACAAAATAATTTAAATTATTTAATGCATACTTAACATATTTAGATGTATTAGTATGAAATTAGTTCTGTATTTGTTTTTTAATTTACTTTTTAAGGGTATAATCTAGGAAAAATGGCTAAGTGAAAACATAAAAGAAGTTTWAAAAAGTACATGAAATTGGCAATAAACCTGTCTGTGTGCATGTGTATATGTGCACATTTCTTTTTATACAGAAATGAACACACACTTTGCAGAAAATAATATTAAAAATCCAACTACTTATGCYATCAAAAATCAAGGAATTGTATTGGTCTAAGAAGATTAATTACATTCCTCTGATTTTTGAGATATGATTAATATTAATTGACTTCAAAATGGAAAACAAGTCCTAAAATAGAATGTTTCATATAGTCTTGTCTTTAAGTGTACCAAGTATTGATGTCAAATGTGAAATCAAATTTATCAAACAAGAACTTTTTCTTCCAGTTAATCCATTCTAACAGCAAACATTCAYACTTCAAGAGCTATCACTGATATTAAAAATATTTAAGAGCTAATAAAAACCTGAAACTTCATTAAAACCACTAAGAATCTCACTTTTTTTTTTTTCCTAGTAAAAGTCCATTCTAATGGTTCTGTTCTAAAACCCTAGACTTAATATATCTGAAATCACTCTGAAGGTAAAGAAAAARTCAGGGTGATTTCACAGAATTTGTGAGCTATCTTGCATTTTTCTTGGGCCACTGGTATACWTGAATTACTGATAAAAGGACACATATATTACTTGATTATTTAGAGAGAAATTACATACGATTTTCCTACATTAATTCTCTATATTTCAGATCCTGGCTGCATGCAAGATACTTCCAAAAGCAATTAACTGGTCTGTATTTTATTACTCAAAAGTGTAGGGATTWAAAAAAWTTTTAATTAAAAAAAATGTAAACAAAGCCAAAGAAGACTGCACTTGCAGATAGGCACTTTTACAATTTTAGTCAAACTCTTTGCAGCCTCTTCTATGCTGGAGATTTTGGATAACACAGTTGATAYGCCGTAAATGATGGTGTAGGCATAATGTATAATCTCGTGTAATAAAAAAGTTCAGGCTAATCACTAGAGAGGGTGATTTAAGTTAATTTGTTTTATGAACAGGGAGAGATTTCTTAATAACATAGTGTTCAGAATGCAGAAGTAGTAATTGAACAGATGGGGACAGTAATGCTTTATATCACTCTGGCCAGCTTGGCAAAAATATGTTTGTGCATAGCCTGTGTAAGCTGTATATTTTAATTCCTGCCTTATATGATAAAAGAGGAACAGTTAAGAATATGTTGCTCTGAAGAATTTATTCCTAGCTGACCAATAGGTAATTTAAAAGTTATTGTGAAAAAGTCACATTTGCATAATCAGTATACTTATATGGAAAGGCAATGAGTTAAGTTTTTCAAGGGCAAATTACTGAAGAAAAATATACCAAAGGTTGCTACATACAAAAATATGTTCCTTAGCTCCAGAAACCCACAAATTGCTGATCGATGTGTTTCCTAGAGAAATACTGCTGTATATTTGACTTGTTCTCAGGCTCCTCTCTGGATATTCACTCTTGACTGTTGGAAAGAGGATACTGGACTCCACATTCTTAATTTGTCCAAAGCTAGAGTAACTTCTTGAAGGTCAGCCTTTCTCTGAGTGCTGGCAAAAACTGCTCATAACTTCTCACTGTTAATGGCTCATGTAACCATTATCACCTTACAGACAGAATAATGACAATCACAGCCCTTTAAATAACTGGGTGAAGGTAAAATMTAGATATTAATTGTCTGTGCAAATAAAACCATAAAGCACCACTAACTTCATTCACATTAACAGCACTCTCTTTCAGGTAGTACTAATATTATTGTGCCACTCTAAACTGCTGTATGTAAATCTAAGCACGTGACTGGAGTAAAAGTAAATCCCAATTTTTATTGCATTTGTGAGTCCACAATTCCCTTTGCAGAGTTCAATCTTATTAGCTTGTCTGTTCTGTACTTTCTTYTATTCTGTAATGAGCAAAATTCTTTGCAGCTTTTAGGGAAGTTATATAAAACAGATGAAATTTCACACTGTCTAGATCCTGTTTACCATATTATGATTGTTTGTTTAAAGACTTACTTGAGTATAAAACCTGTCGGAAAATGCAATGAATTGAAAKACCATTGGAGCAGATCCATAGAATTAAAAATGCTGCCTGCACTTTATTATGGTTCTATTAGAGATTTGTTCARCTCCAGATCAGTTATTAAACCAATGCACACCCAGAAAAAGAAGGATTTCACAAGTTGCTCAGGCATGCATTTTCCCAATGGCACACTCCTTATTCAGCTAGCAGGACTTTATATGAAGTGCAATGCTGCTTCACAGAGGATCAACATGCTAAAAGGCATGCTAAATCATGTGTAAAATGTCAGACTTATTCAGATAAATATTAGATAAATTTGTTAAATGGGAGGTTGTCAGAAATGTTCCTCATTAGTAAACGCTGCAAAGTTTTCAGTGTCCACCCACAACACATTAGCTACATTAGCTATGGCTTGAGTATTATTTTCTTTAAACATTTAATTGGCTTTCTGAAATTCCTTAGTATTTCTTCCAGGCAATTATGTACTTTGGAACATTTATGTCATCTTTGGAAGTAAGTTTACTTAACAAGAGCCAAAAGGCAAAATCACTTTTCACTCACTGTGTACCAGATGAAAAACAATACTTCATCACAGTTTTTTTGGATTTGTAGTGTACTTTTATTTAGAGAGACATACATGGCTTACACTTTTTAAACTTTAAAACCTGAGTTTGCTTTTCTCTTAWGTTCTATTATTCACAAGAGTAACTGTGCATTCATTCTGTTACCTCTAACAGAGAAGCAGCTACGATTTAAGGAAATTTGGCTTAAACTTCTTTATTTCTAACCATATGATTTTTCAAACCTTGTGGTCCAGTTTGGGCCCCTGGAAATCTGAAATGGCAAACCAGGATTCATGGGTAGTTTATTCCCTCATCTGACAAAGTCAACCAATAGTGCACAGATGAAAATGCTAGTCCTACCAAATGCAACATTGCCTGTGAGGAATGTTGCATTTAGTTTCTGAATTCACTCATTTGCCTGAATTCCAAAACTTTTCTGTTTAAACAAAAGCAAAAGTATGAAATTTTTAAAAGAATTTTATGAAAGGCCTATCATCCCACTTAAATAATACTTCCAATATTTCTGCAATCCTTAGGATAAATTTGGCATCACAAGGAGTCATATTTCACCAAATTGGTATCTCATCAGCTAGCTAAACAACAAAACTTCTATAAATTTTAAAAGCATGTTTCATTTTCTGTTGTGTTGCAAGTAAATAAAATTCTTCACCTATTTATTTTTCCTAGAACAGGTAATTAATAATTTTATGAACCCAAACAACTTCTTCCAAAGAGCATTTTGCAGTGCCCTGTAGTGGCAGAAATGTCTGCACCCACCAGCTGATATTAAAAAATCAGACAGGAATGTCCCTTTCATTACTGAGTTTTCTGTGAGTGTCTATTTTTGTTAATGGAATCTCAAAAGTACTTTTCCTTTTTGCTTTCTTCACATGCACAAGGCATCTCAGCATTAAATTATGGCTGCATTAAGCTGCTTCTTCATTCAGAATACTAAGAAGTGCTTCCAATATCTGAATGAACAGAGCTTCACGACAGGGACCAACATCTATGCTGTTGTGAGAAAATATGCTTGGARCATTCATTTGTGTTAAGAAAGATGAACATATCATGTTCTTGAAATAAATCTACTCAAATCATTCCAAGGWTCTTGCTTTTAATTATTTTTCTCAGTTCTATTTGCCATTGATAGAAGGTTACCTGATCTTTTTCTAGATAAAATTTTCTACAGTTTAACCAATCAGGATGGCTCTTCACGGAATCCACGTGTCCTCTGCTTTGCAGTTCACATTCTGTTATATAATGAACTGATCAATACAGCTACATTGATATTTATGTACTTTGAGGATTTCAGCAATCATTTTTCTTTATTGGCTGAGTTATTTTCCTCACAGAAATGCTCTAACTAGTAAATCCTCTTGAATTATGAAGGCAGTTATCTGAAAGCCCTGTAACTTATTTAATTTTTCCCTACATAAATCAGTGAAAATCCTTCCAAACTGATTATAGAAAAACAGAGTCTGAAAGAGGAACTAATGCACACTGTGAATTGTTGTATATGAGAAAAAAAGTGGGTTTATAATAATCTTAATGATGTGTAAGGAAACAGCTCCATTTTGTTGTTTGTTGTATGCCCTCATTCTGCTTCTCTGCATATGCAGAAAATACATTCTTCTGATAWAATCAAAGATGAAGAAAACAAAACATCATTGCAAAAGCATTGAATAGCATTGCATAGCTTCCTATCATCTCATAAATCCAATCTCCTCTTTGTTTAAAATTTTTCTGATGTTTTCGATTCTGCTTAAAAAAATGTTTCATTTAAAAAAGCTTCAGAGGATGTGCTATTCAGCTTCCTGAAAATCCACTATTTCTTAATGTCTGTGATTCTGCATCCATTACATAAATTCCAAAAGTCAATTTTTAACATTATAATAGTATAATTATTAGGAAAATAAAGAAGCATTTACACTATATTAATCTGTGTTTGGCACTTTTAATTTTGAAACAAGAATGAGAAAGAAAAAAAAAGATTAATATATAAAGCTCCATGCCTACTTTTATTTTTAAAATACAGAAACAAGTCCTAAACATTCTGAAGGTCAAAAAAAACCCTAATACTCAAAAAATCTAACTGCTGTAAAGCAGGAAAAAGCTCAAACAACCAACCCCACAGGTAAAAATAGGAAAACATAGCTGATATGCATGTAATTGTACCATGAATTTTATCTCTAAACCAAAGAAAATCATTAGAAATAATAAGAAAGAATTACAAAAGTCTAGGAAGCACTTGAATGAAGAATATCGTGTAAAAAGTAAAGAAAAACTTGTATGTTATATGGGAAAGGGTGGTCGCCAAATGCCACTGTTTTAWATGGTAACAGTAAGTAGCAGAAAAAGTAGTTCAGAAATTCCACAAATGGGTCAACYTTATCAATTCAATTTTTGTTGACTGTATACTAAACTTCTCTGAGGATATTATTTACAGTAGAAAACAAACAAAAAAGAAGTTAACATGAAGGGAGAAGTTGACAAAGCTACCTCTACCTTTGCTGTTCTTGTACAGGTTAAAACTGTTTCTTGTGATGTTTAGTTGGCTTTGAAAAGCGAACATCATAGAAGTGTCTCATGAAAATGGTCCTGAAAATGATATCTCTGGTACTACTGGTACTACTCTAGTATCCCAAGCAGATGTAAAGAACAGTTATGGTACCAAATAACCATTTATGCAAAAACCCCCCTATGTTACAAGACAAACAGAAAAGTACAATATAAAATTATTCTCCTATTAACTTTCATTTGACTCCTTCTTTGGGGAAGAAAAAAAGGGAAAAGGAAAAAAAATAGCCCCCTGAAGAAATACTTGTGAATGGCAAGTAGTGTCATGACACAATTATGCTACATCAAATCAATATCAGACAACTTCTGTTAGTAAACAAGGCTCTTCAGTTTCCCCTTCACAACTCCTCATGATCTCCACTGAAAGTTCAGTAGCTGTCTATACCATGGAATGCATAAAAATGCAGCAGATCTCTATCTGGGTCATCAAAGCCTCCAACTTCCCTTCAAAAACTGTTGGTACAGGATTCAACTTTAAAATATTTTATGATATATAGTTCTAGTTGGAACACCTGTTATCAGATTGTCAATTATTTACAACATTGTATTGAAGTAAACACTTGCTTTAGACTGAATAATTTAAAAAAAAAAAAAAATTAGGCTTTCCAAATTTGACTTTCTTACCAGACAAGTTATAAAGTGTTATTTCTATTCCTGGAAGTAGTAAATAATTAATTGAATCCCACATTTTTTCTGTTTTAAACTTTGCATGCTATGGTTTATGGAAATTCATATCAATAAAACAATCAGATGAATATTGGTGGACAAACAAACCAAAAGGGCAGCAGACATAGCCTAGTGTCAGGTCACAGTCAATATGTGGAGTGTGACCTGATTTTGAGTGTATCTTCTCTGTGCTCTGTCCAAAGGGTAGCATTATCTAAGCATTATCTAAGTATTGTTACTGAATGCTGCTCACTGGAGTATTGTAACATATAGAACAACTGCTTGGCTGTGTTTTGTTCTGTGAATCTCAGAATCTCGGAGTTTGTACATGCTTTTTCCTACCTCCTGGGAAAACACTATATCCTGGGAAAACACTATATCCTGGGAGTGGATAAAAACACAGGAAAATCTACTGGATTGATTTTACAGGTAGTTTAACTGCTATTTTGTTATTTTTTCGTGACAGGATCATGTAATGATAGGAGAAGGGGCAATGATTTAGATTAGTTATTAGGAAGAAATTCTTTACTGCGAGGATTGTAAGAGGCTGGAACAAGCTGCCCAGAAAAGTTATGGATGCCCCATCACTGGAAGTGTTCACGGTCAGGTTGGATGGGGCTTTGAGCAACCTGGTCTGGTGGAAGGTGTCCCTGCCCACAAGGTTTGAGGGTTGGGGTAGATGCTCTGTAAGGTCCCTTCCAACCCAAACCAGCCATGGCTCTCTGAAAAGATGCTCATTGCCTTAAGCATAATATGACCTGGGTGGCCATTCTGTCACTGTGAGARCAGGATTAGTACAAAAAGGATTTTAAAACTGGATTCTCAAAATGCAAAGATTCATTTGAACTAGGAATATAAATGAGACATTTAAGTGACATTACTTWGATAAGGAGAAAGAAATTGAGAGATAAACCGGTTCAGCTCTCTTAAAATATGGATGTATTCGAAGCTGGATTGGATAGATTTGTACCTAAGTGTCTTGGACTAAAAAAGTCCTTAAATCTCAATATACTAGTTATTACATGGAGTCCATTAACACTGACCAATTCCTCACATTGTACCCTAYTTATAGTCAATTTTCCTCAATTACACATCCTTGGAATTTAATGTGAGGTTGACCAAGTTAAAACAAGAATCATAAGAGTGATATCTGCAAGATTTGTATCACTGATATCAGCAAAAGAAAATTTCTGAGGAGCAGAACTGTTCAACTAATCTGTTATTACCTTAAATGAAATTGACATGTGAAAAATATTATTTATTTGCTTTCCCTGTTTCACAGACACAAAAAGCAGATTGATTAGGGGGAGCACAGGAAAAGAAAGRCCATACTTTTCTCTTTCCTACTTGTGCTCCCTGGGGTAGTGTCTTCAAAACCAGCAAATAAAACATGACAAAATGCAATATTAATATTGTTATAAACTGAAGATTGTTATGGTACCTATTCAAGCAGGTACCCTGACTGCCTAGAAAACTATTTGCAGAGCAAGATGCTGAAATTTGAATACAAAGGGATGATTAGTTTAGACTTCTTGAAAGATATTTGCTGCTCCTTATGGAGCATATATTGCTTTAATAAACAAGATTTGAAGTCGTATCAGAGTTATTTATCACTGAAAGTAGGACATTTTCATTCTTTTTTGRTCCTACAAAGAAAAGGTGGTAAGCTAAATTACTTTTGTCTGTTGCATGTACTCAGGAAATAAGTGAAAATGCAAGTTTATTTTTTGATTTGCAATGAGCCTAGAGACTGAAAATTGAAAAAATGTGAAACACTAAAAAATTTTTAGAGATTGTAAATTTTGAGAGAATAACTTGCTGAAAAACTCTGCCTTGATAATCTCTTCTAAGTACTGAAATAATAAGATARCTTTGCCAACTTTTATAGCTGAAAGGCGTTGATTTATGACTTCAGTATGTAGCAAAAACCATAGCTGAATATAGATGGACTTCCACATCAGAATCTCTGCAGGATTATATCTCTTGGAAGGTCTAAGATCCAGAAACACACCAAAGAAATTTATAAWCTTCTCTGAACTAATAAAAAGGTATTTTCATCCAACCCTACAGTATTATTGAAGCAACTGGAAAATAGACATGAAATCAATATTGTGACATCTAGAATCGACATTACACACTTTGCCTCCTAGAAGACTCAGCTCTGACTTTTATGCCCCCATTACAACACAGGTAATGAAAACTCGAAGTATAAAAATGAAATAAATCTGGAGAAATTATGATTTTGGTAAAAGTAATAGTCAAGTGTCCATGTTCTGTAAATCTTTCAAAAGAAAAGTTTGTGTGCCTCAGAAAAAATGTGGTCTTTTCTTAAAATCTTAAGCAGAAAATGTTTCCATGGATTATATACACTCAAAAATATTTCTATCTTGTTACTGAACAAATGTACATCACTATGATATTCAAGCTGATTTAATTATCTAAGTGTTAAACTAGAATRTTCCTGTGTTCATGTCTTCATTACTGGAAGTCAGAAAAGTAAAGACATTTAGGAATGTCCAAAATTGAAATTCTTTATCCTGCAATTCTGCTTTTACAGTTTTTCTAAGATGGGGTTCCAGTTTTTCTTCCACTTTACATCGTACAGCTACATGTGTGTGAATAGGACTTTATATTAAAACAGAAAGATTTGTGGTAGATAACAGGTGTGTTAGTGTTGCAGTGAAAATACAGTTAAAAATAACTATACACAGTATTCCTTAACACTGAGACAAGTTAGAGGTTTTATTCATGTTTGAGAGCATAGAATAGCCAGGATTTTAGAAAAGTATAACTGAACACCTTTATTTTCTATTCATCTGAATAGAATTCATCTGAATTCATCTGTACTGAAAGAGTTTTGTACTGGAGAAKTGTTGCACGTGAAGTCATGTGAAAGGAAAAAATGTCTGGATAATCCATTTACTATCAGAAATTCTGAAAAGAAAACCTCAATTCAGTTAGCAAATGTAAAATATGTATTGATGATTTTAAARTCTATTACATTTCATCATTCATTCAAACTTTTCTAACGATCTATGGGCTAATCATAAATACCTGAGGGAAATTCTTCTCATTGTCTGGGTGAGTCTTTGTWTTTTCACTTCAGTATAGGGAGTAACAGTAACTATAGTAACACTAGCATTTGAGARTAGCTTTCTGAATAATTTCTGTATATTTGTACACAAACTGCTTATCCTCAGCTTTCAAACCAAATATGACACTGTTCTGAATTCAAATGCTATGACAATGAACAAAATATAATTCTTAACATAAGAAAAAAATAATAACATAATGCTCCCAAATACAAAGACATTTCTACCAAAAGCTTGTTGTTTCGTACCTTCTGCTCATTATTCTGCCTCTCTATTGAAGGAGATYGCAACTATGATTTTCATTTCAATGAGTCTTCTTATTCCATAGGAAGCAAACAAAATGTTATATTGATTATGAAGAGAGAAAAGCCTGTGCATAGTAAGCACTACAATGACTAGTAAGAAAGATGATGCTTAATATAACATCTATATCAAAATTATTTAGTCTATTGAGCAATGATATTGAGAAATACACTTTATCAGCTATGTAACTTTTGCTAGAAGCTGTTAAATTAATCAGAGGGTCAGAACTGAGGAACTAGCTGATTAGATCGAATTGTTTGCAATTGATCTTTCCAGAAAATTTGGCTAAAATGGGGAAAAGCGAATAAAATTTAAATTGGAATATTTGTTAATTTTTGCTAATTGATAGAAAAAAAACAGAGTTGTTTGTTTAATTGCATTAATATTTTAAGCACAATATTTCAAGCTACTATYGAGATATTTACTAAAGCACTGTAATCCTTCCTGTGTTGCAGATATAGATAACTGAATGTCTCTATATGTGTATAAGATACCCAAAGTGTTCCTAATCTTCTGTTCTGCAGCATAATCTGCAAAAAAAATGATTTCACACTCACTGCTTCTATCATATTGCTGAGCTCACAGTACTGTAATTCATGGACTAATAATTCTGTAGAGCTAGAACTGTACTTCATTGTGAAGAATAAATAGTGCAGAGCCTTGTCTCAAGGTTCTACTCATTCAACTTTGGAAAAAAGTTGCTAAGTACAAAATAAATTATAAACCAGAACTACAACAACTCCAAGTTTCAAGTCAGTGGCAGTTCTAAAACTGGTAAACAAGACATTTAACAGTAATGAGTCTGAGGTGGGAAGCCTCTTTTCCAGGTATTTCTGAGGTGGCTGTGAGAAGGGTTCTAAGAGAAGGTTATCTGTGGAATGGAAAATGGTACATCAATTGTCTCCAAAATAAAAATTACTTTTATTATCAAAGGGTTTGTTTTCTGAAAGCACAGATGGTGTCAACATGCTTCAGTAGCCATCTTTCAAGTAGCTGAGAGCAGAGTGAAATTGAAAAGTTGTGGAATAGACCACATACGAAAAGCAGAGCTGTGCAATTTCGATGAAAAAAATGGAGTTGTTTCTCATTAAGATCAAAAGAGAAAAGGCTTTGGTCCTTTTCTTTCTTTTAATTCAGGAAAGTTTTAAAACAAAACTACCCTTGCATGTCAAAAGGTCATACCTTTACATTTTTCCAATTCTCTTTGGGCAATAATAATTGTTAAGTATAAAAATAAATTTGCTACCTCTAAAACTGTTCTCAGCTTTCTGGTTATTTTCTTCAATCTTCAGTCTCAGAACTGAGATGGTTAAATAATTTCTAATCAAGCCTATAAGTCAGAAAGGAATAGATATTGCTGCTGCATATAATCAAGCATGACTCTCTCCTTTAGATAGTGGGGTTCAAGCTCAACAGGATTTTATAAATGTCAATAAAATTTCCTTAGAGGTTATATATATATATATACATTTATATAAAAATATTTTAAGGATCTAGTAGCACCACAGTGACATGGAGGTCTAAGAGAATAAATCATGAGAAAAAAACCCTGTGTAGGCTGTTAATATCCAAGATAATATAAAAAGATCCCAAATGTTTCAGTTATAAGGCAGAAAAAGAAAAAAAAAACCCAAACATTATCTTTCAAAGGACATTTTAATCTTTTCCTATATGCCTTTTTTCATGAAACTGATACTGAAGTTTTGACCATGTGTACTTTCATTTATCCTCTCTGTGTTGTCATGTCAAATTGGTGCAAAAGTGAACTGAAAAGAATGAATCTTAGGAGTAGATCTTGGTCAGCCTGTCCACCTGCAAGCTTGTCTTTTCAAAAGACGAAAAATGTCCCATTGCAGTCAGAGGTGATTTCTCTGACTGCTCAGGCTTGCAGAGATGAGCASAGAGCAGCTGGGGCTGAGTAGGAACAGAGGCACAAGAAGAAATGTCCTTTACAAAGTCATTAGAAGTTTTTGTCTTTTCCACTATATAACAGTTGAATATATTTATCTTGTTAATATATTGAATATATTTATCTTTAATATTATCTTAATATTTATCTGTTAATATATGTATCTTGTTAATATTATCTTAATTCTTTCAAACAATAAAATAATAAACAATAAAATGATAAACAATAAAACGATAAACAATAAAATGATACCATTGTTGTACCCTTTTTCCTCATTCCATCTACTGCTTTCCTTTCACCTGCTCTGTCATGCCTTGCAGCCTCAGGGTTTTGGGGGGAAATAGAAGTCCTTTTCTACCACTGGAGGGCATTTGTTCTGTCCCTCTGGAATACCAACGCTGATGCTGTCGTTCAGAGTAATCACACCAGTGACAAGACTAAAGGGATGATAATGCCTCCAGAAAGTTTGCATTTGAAGTATAAGTTAAAAATACTCCTCATGGAGYACTTTTTTACTCTTTATCTTTGTGAAGTGGTTTTATAAAGTTGGGCACTGCAGTGAGCCGTATCTCAGAAATACACTGAKGTACAGCTGGACAACAGCATCAGAAGAATAAGGGGTATTCAGATCTTTTCACACWATCTTATGTACTTTCATAGAACTGGTGACCACAATGCCTTTAGCACCTGGAGTTATCAGAACTTTTCTCAAAAAAAAACCTTTCTAAATTAAATTCTTTTGCTTTCATGTTGCCCTCCTAAGAGTCTTTTCAAAKAGAGATTTTTAAAAGTATAAAGATTCATATTTCTCCTTAATTTTTCTTCTAGTAAAAGGAAAGTGACTATTTAATCCACAAGAAATAATATATGCATCCATATAAGACAACTGGAATAGCTGYAGAGGATAAAGATATTTTTGCTTTAAATTGAAGAAAAAGAGATTTTGGTGAGTAAGGAAGGGGAAAGCATAATAATTCTGTGGGATCATTTTTCTTATTTAAATTCATTCTTAGTTAAATTCTGATATTCTCAACACTGTTTTCCACAAACATGAAAGGAAAAAAACCAAAGAAATGAACTCAAATTCCTGGTATAGGGTGGCAGAAAGAAAATATTGAAAACAGCAGTATGTGGACCTCATACAGACCTAATTTTCTTCACTGGGTCTGTTTTTACTGCTRACATTAGGTTAACATAAATTGGTACATTAGACTTCAGACAGCACTGAAATATCAAATCTTAAATGCTACTGCATCAGTGCTTACTAAACTAAGGAAAGAATCTGCATTGTTATATAGCATATATATTATAATTGTATTGGAAAAGATTTTTTTTTTTAATTTGAGATAATTAAATAGTCTTAACTTTTGCATTGCTGCCTTTATAACAAGAGAAGCTAAGAACAAAAAATGATGCAGTTGTCATGAGAACCACTGTCTGACTCGTTTGTGTCATCTGTTGTGAGCCTGAAGTTAAATTTTTCCAACAGCAGGAGCAGATCCATAGATGTAATTGGGATCTTGCTGTTTCCATACCATTACATGGAGTCAGTTTACTGTGTGTTGCTMATCTCTCATTTGCTACTAGGGTCAAAGACAGTGTGTAAAGGTATTTCAGTGCCAAATGTGTGCAGGAGCCCTCTGTGAGAACTTCAGCCTTACCTCTCAAAGTCTTGGATGTGTCCTTGGCAAAAACAAAATGACCAAAACCCCACCAGAGGGGTGTTCTAGGCTAAGGTACATGAACAGAATATGTGTAATCAATCTTGCACATCACTACAAGGTCTTCCATCACCACTGCTCACTGCTTAGTAAAATAAGAAACACTTGGYGGATTAAGAAAGAAGAATTGAATAATTTCTATATTCATCTTTCTGTCTCAATTTCCTACCCTTCTGAGCAGTGACTTACAGCAGGAGCCATCTCAAGTTTTTTAAACAACTTTTGAAATTTGTGGTTTCTTTCCTGATTTGCAGAACCTTTCTATCACATCTAATTTTTTTTCTGACTGCAACGGTCTGGTTAGGTCAGGCTATTGACCTAACCTACCTTGGCCTAAGCTCCCTGTGYTCTGAACAGTGTTTGTCTCTCAAAGACTCTTATTTGTTTTTTCTCCTACCTGCCCTTTCTTGATGAGGCTTCCACTGGCACAMAACACCCAGTGGATCACAGACTTCCCTGTTCTGCTTCGGGTAACTTTCCATTGTTTGAAAATAAACTCTTTCCCACAGGCAGAGAAGAGAACACTGGCTCTCCTGGGTTTCCACCAACCCATCATCCCAACTTGCATTTAACTACTGTCTGTGGTGTGGAGGAACACAGAATAGTCAATGCCAGGAATACTGAATGCATTTTAGWATGGGAGAATTAAAAAACTGGAAAGCAGATGAATTTTGTAATACTTCYACCTCGAGAAACAAAGGCTGCAAATTGTGTAAATGCAATTATTCAAATCATCACAGCCAATTAACTTATTTGGACTTGATACATTTTTTTTTCTCCCAGTGGAGAAACTATGGAGCTATTGAGTTCACTAGCAGGGGGAGTCCTCCTGAGACAGAAAATAATATGAGATACAGATAGTCTCTGCAAAAACCTCATGGCACTTTCATCTCTCTAAGTTACATCTATGCAAGGAGCTGAAATGACTGACACAACATGCTAAAAATTTCCATCCTCCACTCATCTTTTGTCCCAGATTGAAGAAGGGAGAATGAGAAATGCAGTGCATTTTCTGTCATTATGGAAAGAGCTGTGCATAGAAATTATTTGTAATCTACGATACTACAGAGAATTAGCAATTTGTAGATCTGCATTTTGTCAGCATTTCTCATCATTACTACGAGAGTTTTACTGACAAGAATTTAGGTGGACCATGTTTACTTATATTTATCTAAACACATGTTTATATTAAMGCCAACCAGAAGATAWAAAACCATCCATATAAAAATGGATGAAGCATCGCTGTGTTTTCAATCTAATTTTAATAGAGCAGGTTCTAACTCACTGAAGGTTAGCTTTCCAGCAGCCATTAATAAGTCAAGCTACTCTGAGATCAAACCTTCACAGAATCATTAAGGCTTCAAGTTTAATACTATTTTGCCCTTGAAATCACCAGTGTCATATGGACTGCAGAATGAATTTTAGTTGGAAAATAACAGGTCAGCGAGCTAGAACTGGATCTCTAGCTCCATTTTGCACAAATGTTGAGTGGAAAAAAAAAAAAAATAAAAGGGAATAACAGTTTTCCTCCTTCTCTGCAAGTGTTTTACCTGGGGACAGAAAAGAAGCAATACCTTGGTCTTGCTTTCCAAAAAGTAAGCAAGGTGATAACAACAGGCTCTCTGTTAAACTTTCACTCATRCAGAAGGAATTTTGGGATCCTGTAGATTTCTGCCAAATACTATTGCTTCAGTGCAAMAAAAAAGCCAAATGAATGCACCACAGTTAGTCCCTAACTCAGCAGGAGGGATCACAGAGTGAGGACACTGACTGGCAAACGATGACAAATCTTGCGACAGTCCCCAGCTGGCGATTTTGCCCTTCTGACAGGGGTCAGCAGCAGAGTCAGCAGAGAYAATGTGGGCCAGCTTGTCAGCTGCCTCAGCACAAAGTCCTTCTCTGGCAGCCTAAACGGAGACTTCTAGCTTTCAATTTGCATCTCTGAGGGTGAGAGTTTGTGACAGAACTGAACCAATCTAATGGCTCACTCCCAGCAAAATTGGCTGCCCGTTTCTCCCACGTTCTCTCCTCCTAGKTGCTGACTTTGGCTCTCATCTGACTGGGAAATAAAGTAATTCAACTTAGCCAACAGAAGGCTGACACTAAAACAGGAATAGGCACCATGTGTAGGTGGCTGAAAGCAGAAAGAAAACTGTGCCTGAAAGTGGCCAAAGAAGGAGTGCTCTGTTTRGTGCAAAGGGTTGATAAATTGGCTCATTTACATTGTAGACCCTCATSCTATGGAGTGGAAATGGAGAACTTCCCTCTAACACCAGGTGGAGTGGACAGTGACTGTCACCAAACCTAAAGAACAAATCGTTGTGGCCTAAGGCAGCCACAGCACCATCTGCTAGAAATGATGTGCTGCCTGGGGTTATCCCGTGCTCAGGTTACATTGGAGCTAGCCATTAAATCAGCAACATGCTGGGGTTCTCCACTGCTACAATCTAGTGTGCTGCATCATTATTCTGGTACTGTTTAAAGCCACCAGTGCTTGAATTCCAACTACTCCAACAAACATGCYATGTAGGATGAAATAAAAAAGTATCACATAGACTTGTGCATGCTGTAATTGGGAAATGTAGTCACATGTGCAGGGTATTCAAATTAGCTTTAATCTGGCTATCACATTTGTTAAAAGAAGTGAAACTGAAATGCTTCTGCAGGAGACATGTAATATTGCCTAGGAACCTGCAAGCTTATTTATGTTATGAATATTTGCTGAACTCAGAGAAGCTGAAGACCCCTTTATGCTTATTCAAAMTTAATATAAGATTATATGTGAACTTTTACATAACAAATTGCTGTTAMCCTATGAACTACCAAGAAGGCTCTGCTTGCAGGTTCTCAGAATTGAATGAGGCAAGGTAAACTCTGCAAGGTTTGCCTACTTCCTAACAATTTTCTTCAGCAAACTAAAAAATTTCTAAAGGAATGTGCCACTGTAAACCATTGTAAATCATCATAACTGGACAAATAATTTCTGACTAATTCCAAATTATTTCTGCCGTTTAACAGTGTTTTGGCCCTTGATTACAAGAAGAATTATCCTCTTAAGTACAACTTCCTAAACAGATGCTGTTCTGGAGCTCAGAACACAACAGAGTCTGAAGCCTAGGATGCAAAAATATTACCATGGAAAAACATTGCAAAAAACAGGAAGCATCCCTAAAGCTGCTTAGTTCTTACTTTAATTTAACTGGCAAAAAATCCAATTATTTAACAAATTTACAATTCTCTGTTTTGGATTGAAACCAGGCAATAGAAGAAATATTTGCAGGAACAGGGTGGGGGGAGGTGGGAAAGAGAAGGCAGACAAGTTTGCTCTGAACATTCTGTTCAGCCTCTTGAGTCTAAACCATTTTTATTCTGATGATTTTATGTCATTCAGATGCTCACTGTGAATATCAAATACTGCCACAAGCTAGAGTAGATCATTTTTCATTCATACATCTCAGCCTAACCAATTGACGGACAAGACCAAATCCATGTCAAAACCTTGCATCAATTTTGCACAAACCTGTAAAGAGGTGTCATGGATGTCTAGTTGAGTGCCATCTCCTAATCCTAAGATTAATTAGGTATCATGTTAACACACAGGGCCTGGGTAGAGCTAGAAGCTGCTTCTGGAGGAAGGATCTTGTTTAAAGTGATGAGAGTGCCCTGGTAAAAAATAAAAAAACTTTAGAGTAAAAGCCTGGCCCAGGGTAATATGCTCCAGTTAGCTGTATGCACTTGCATCTCAGTTAGTTATGAAGGAATTTAAGACCTGCATAACATCAGCCTCTTTYGTTTCCTACTAAATTAGTCTAGCTACATTAAAAAAAAGACTGCAGGCTTCCTAAACACTTTTGTCTCAGGTATGTTCATGCCTACTTTGTAGAAGAGCATCATTCTGTATCCTTCCCACGATGTCCATGAAATATATGACATCAGAAAACTGTGTGTGAAGCACATTTTATTTAAAAGAAAAAAAAAAAAAGAGGTGAATTTGAAAATACCTTCTGTAAAATTGGGTCCTTGCTTCAAGAAATCAGGGTTTTCAGAATTGTCTATAGAGAAAAGTATTTTCTTCCTTCAATTTTAATATAAAAAATATGTTATTATTGCTTTTTCTTACCTGTGAAAGGTGATCAGCATAGTACCTTCTTTATCACTCTGAAGAGCAAACATTGTGTGGATGCCATAAAAATACTGCTTGGCAATAGCAATAATAATTAACAGTCAAAAATAACCAATGAATAGCCAAGCTTTATATATATATATATATATATATATATATAAATTTATTTGCTATCAAATGGCACAATTTAAAGTCATAATCAGTATTTTATAGGAAAATCCTAGGAAGGATTTTCACAACCTGCTGAAGTAAGAATCCAGCTCTTCTTTCTGATAGCACATTATTTCAGGAGAGCGTATCAGGAACCATACAAAACAGGAAATTATAAGTTCAAACTAATCTATTTTAAAAGTATGAAGGAAAAAGTAATTGAGATTAATTTGTATGAACCTTATATGCCAGTAATAATTATCTTCTCAGTAAGAAGTTTCCAAAACTCCAACTCTTTTTCTTTTAACATGTACAAAGTAAATAGGRAAGTGTATGAAATAGAATGCAAATCCAGGCATGTTTAACAGCAATAGAAATTCATTTAGACTTTCATTAATGCATCTTTTTTTCCTTTCTTTGTTGCTTCATCTCATCTTCTTCTTTGAAACCTTTTTGATCGTTACTTGCCTGTTGTATTCTTCTATTAACAGTTATCAAATGTTCTCATAGAAACATCTGGGGTTTTTATATTCCATTATACTTCCTTTTATACTTTATTATTTTCACATTTGTTTTGAGTTTCTCCTCTGCCATGTTTTCACCTCCAGATATCTATCAAGAATACATTTTCTACAATAACTGACTCATCTAGACATGTAAAAACATAGTTCAGTTATCTAATTTTAGTTTCTGGATAGATGACATAAAGAGCAAAAGTGTTAATCCCAGGTTTGCAGATCAATTGAAAATTAAATATTAACCATGGACAATTAGATCAAAGAATTATGTGCATAAAAGCTCACCATACACCCAATATAAGCCTACAGTCAAAATAATGATAGAAAAATGCAGTTGTAATGAGTGTAATATTCTAACTGAGGGACTAATTTGTACCTTGGACCKTTTACCAAAATACCAAAGCATGTGGTAGATTCTGTGTTATTTGAAGTCCTTACTATTGAGCAACTAATATCTTAAAGGGCTTGTTAGCCAGAAACCTTTTGATGAGCGCTTTATATTCTCAAATCACAGAAAAAAATCCAAAGGTACCTAAAATCTATTGCAAGAAGTTAGAAGAGGAAATCTTGGAAGCAAAGCATTCACTTTTCTTAAATTACTGTCTCTAAAACATTTTGACTGCTTAAAAAATCTAAGAAAAATATCTAGTGAACATAGGCAGAAGTGAATGAGATTTATAAAGATGCAGGGATTTTCCAGAATCTAAAAACAGGTGGAAGAGGTGTCATGATTGAAAAGGCCATGTAAAAAAAGATAGATTTACTAATGCTTTGTATTAAGGAAACAGACTGACAGCAGCATAAATTATTGCTGTCAGAGATGGTTCCTTTCTGTCTTGTTGCTGCAGGGCCTGTTGGAGAGTGATGCTACATTAAATCTCTCTGAGAGCTTATGTCATTAAACACTATGCATAATACTAAAGAGGAAAAAAATATTGGCAAAAGGATCMTGTAGTTGCCTTTGTAGAATGTAATATTCAGCACTTTTACACATAGATTTTTTTTCACACATAAAATGAAGCAGCATATTTTCAGGCTATTGTCTTTCCATTGATTTTATTAAAAAGTCGAGATAATCTTTAAATCTTAGCACAGCCATCTCTCCAAAGATGTAAAAATCACGTTCTTCTTGCTCAGCCACCCACTACAGCATAATTGCTAATAAAGTTCAAGGAGGGTTTCTGTTGATAGTTATAAGTAATATGAATTTATTCCCCAAAAAAGTTATGGTAGCAAAAGCTTCACCTTCTTCTGCAATTCATTAATATWGCAGATATGTCACCTAAATATGATTACTTAAAAAATGAGCTATTTTACGGAAACTGTCATGAAAATAGCTAGCTAAGCAGCAGATTTTTAAGAGCATTTAAGGACATGGAGACACAAACAAGCCCTTAGGGAGTTTTTCTTCCAAATCATGTCATTCTGCATCAGATCAGAGGATGTCAGATTCTTTATAGCAGAAGMCATCAACTGGTGAGTTTTTAAGCAGCTCACAAGTTGCTTGCTTACAGGTCCCTTGGGCTGCTCCTCTGCTGAAGTGGTGACACGCAGTCATCAGCAGAGCTGAGCTGGTACACAGATTTTGGGCAACTTTAATATTTGGCTCTGTCTCCCGCTGATTAGAAACTCCCACAGTTCACATCCTCCTCACTGAGGATTGTGCCTTCACAGAGGGTTTTCAAATATGACACTTGGGTCAGGCATATTGGTCACCTTTGCATTTAAAAGGTTTTTAAAATGCAATTAGGGTCCCAGTGTATTCTTGTTCTCCATGTTAGAAGCATCTTGTWTCTTAAGAAGAGCATCCTGCAAGTTTGGGATATTTCCCTGAAGTTGTGTCMATTAAGAAAATGAGCAGAGCAGGCTGTAGCACACGTTGCCCCTCTGCCCCCTCTTCCCCTGCCCTCAGCATGTTTAGAAAACATCTGGCTTTACTGAGAAAACTGAAAAAAAATTATCTTAATGTCTGGACTTCAGTTGGTTTCATTAAAAAAAAAAAGCTAGATTGAAAATGAACTGCTGTAATTTTGTGGATGAATTGGTCTTTCACATGAACAACTTTCTTTGTGAGGATGCTTGCAAAGTGCTTCAGAGCTCCTGCTGCCCCTCCAGTGATAAGTTGTGTTGGATTTATGGCAAMAGTGGCCCTGGCTGCCCCACCCAATATTTCAGTCTGCTGAATGCAGTATGATTGCCCTCACCGCTGCCTACATGACTCTTATATCTAATGTTGATGGTAGGCACTGTCATGTCAGGCTGAAGTCCTGGTACTCCCAGACTTTAAAAGTATTTTCACACAAGTAGATGTTCACAGGAAAACAGTTGATTCTGGAAGGGGATRCCTCATCACTGTGTGGAGAATGTTTTTGCCATTTTTCAAATACATCTCAAGTGCAGACTCCCAAATATGTTGATTTTCTGTGGAGTCATCAACTGTTGGCTCAGATGCCACATCCCTGGGACAGCCTCGGAAATTTGGGATAAAATATTTTGAAAAGCACAATTATTAAAATGCATTTATCAGGAAACATGATACTGCTGTGGGCAACGTTCTCCTTGCTTGTGGACTTGATTGCTTGCCTCTGAAATGAGTGAGCCATACTTCCTGTCCCAAAAGTTCCTAAAGACAGCAAAGAAGTATAGGGACATGCTACTGCCATASAGTCAGTAATCCTTATTTTTTTCATTATTAGAATGTTTCTTRAGCACATAACACTGAAATTCAGTCTGAAATTAATAGATCTAACTTTAGATGCTGCCTAATTTATTTTACAAGAGGAAAGTATTTTTAAAAAGCTTTTCTGCATGTTTAAAACTGTATTTTGCAGACTTCAATAGCTTCTGTAATTCAGAGGCTTGTGCACTACTGTGGCTAAAGCAAAACCTCCTCATACAAAAATCATTTGCTTTTGTGAGAACAGATGCTTCAAACTGACTTTCAGACTGAAAGATAMATTCCTCTGAATCAGGGTCATGTTTAACTGTAGGGCAGCTGAACTGCTTTTCTGTTGTCTGTGGAGGGAGTATCTGGAGCTATGGGGTTTTTTTAAGCAATGAGGTTTTGTTTTTCAGAACTATATTCAGTCTGTGGGGAAATTTTGCAAATAATTCTAATCACTCAGATGAAATGCTGTCCATTTATCTGGTTAAATATGCATTAAGTGCAGAAGTTGAATGTTGTTGGAAATTTRTATTCATTTCTTTCTTTGTTTTTTCTTGTGAACCAATGCATTTGAAAATGCTCCAGTTCCTATCATTCAGTTTAAATGTTGTTAGATGTTRCATTAATTTAAAACTAATGCTTTGGTTTGACTAATCAAAATACTATGGCTCCAATGTCAAATGTTAATGGCCAAAATGAAGGGCACATGTAAGTGAAATAGTATAAGAAGCTTAAAATAATTTGGAGTTTGTGTAATTGACCCTATTATTTTTGCCTCGTGAATCACTAAGTCTAACCAACAAAATGCATAGTAATGAAAGGGATATTTATTGTGAGAAAGCAGTAAAAAGAAWTTTTTTTTATGTGTATTGTGATGTTATCTGTCCCTAAATAGCAGAGTAATTCAAATATCTCAGCTCAAATATATCAGAATAAAAACAGAGTTAGAGACAGCTACAACACTCTGTTGCAATCATTTTAGTTAAGAAGGTCCTACCACCTTTGTCTTGGTGGCAAAAGGATTTGTATGTTGTTTATATTGGAAAAAGCAGCATACTTTGACCAAAAACTGTATTTTGATCTGGTTTTGTAAAGTAAAAATTATATAAATGAATCTTGTTCAAAGTCAGCTGTTGACTCCATCTTACTGACTCCATCATACTTATGATATATTTTGYAAAATGCTAATGAGCTAAAACTGATGCGTTCGTTTGGACTAAGAATATTCTGACTTTTGCTTGAAATGACACTAGATGGCCCATAGACAAGAGTATTCATCTGAAATTCTGGTACCATTTCAACAATCAAAATGAGAGATTTGACTTCCATTTAGCCAAGGACTTTCCACAGCACAGTGGGTCATAAATTTTAACAGAAAAGGATGAGTTATTATTCACCCTAATTTCAGTCCCAACCAATGCGTTTCTAAGTACCTCAGACTCATATTTAAGTTATTTTTTTCTAAGAATCCACAAATCTTGCATGATTCCTACAGTGACATTTTGATACAAAGCAGCAAAAGTGTTTGCAATTGGTTTTGTAATAATGTGCATGCGTGGGGTGGCCTTTGAAAGACAAAAGGCCCTGGYATCAACCAAATCAGTTGGAAATTTATCACAGTCACAAGGGTCCCTGTCTCTCATTTTTTCTCTTTCGTTTTCTCCCTCTTCAACTTTCAGTCTCTCTCTGTCTCTCTCTCTCCCTGCCATGGCTTTCCACAGAAAAAGAAACCACATAAAAAAGATCCCAAGATTCACATTTCTTCTCTTTGGCTCATACCTTATTAGACCAAGTCARTGTAGGACTAAATGTTACAGTGTTAATTTACTTTCTTCATAGAGGAAAGAAAAGGAAGATGTAAACCAAATGGACAAGACAAGACAAGATTCCTACCCAGCTCAGAGCAGCAGAAGTGTCTGCCGCTGGTCTGTTTCAGGTTAAAGGCAAAACATTAAGATATCCTGCAAGACCTATTCCAGGAGTGAGGCGTCAGGCATTCTGTAGTCCCTATAGAAGCTCTAAGTTCTGCTTAGGGATTCCTTCACTAGATTCCACACTATTTTAATTTTTTTTTAAGGATAAGTCACAGTTTATCGAATAATTTTAATCCCAGAAAGAGAAAATAAAACACAGAGAAGGACTTCTGCAAACTCAATCCAGAAACGTTTCCAGATTCAGTGTTCTTTTAATTTGGTGACATACAGAACTTTTTATTATGTTTTCAAGAATCATGGAGAGAAATTCCTCATATCAATGAGAATCAATGCATACCCTTTAGAAGCCTGACCTCAGCTTACTGCTCTCATTTAAGGCTCACTTCTCTTTATACACATCCAGAGACTCAAGATGTTACCATACCAAGAGGTAATGAAATTTCTTTTCTTTCTATCTCTCAGCTCCAAGCAAGGAACAGGTTCAACAWAGTGATGTACCATGATATATTTAGGACTAGTTGCATTAACAATTGCCCTCCAGATGTTTTTACACCAAATAAGCTGTAAATAGGTTTGAACTAGGGCCCTATTGTTATGAGCTAGTATACATCACAATCCTGTTCATAAATGTACTGAAATATGTTAGCCCTTTTTATTTCAATCAGAAGATTGCTGTCCTTTCTTCCCCCACCCTAACTTTATTATTCTGGTGGTCAGAAACTTGTTTCTRGTCTAGATTTATTAATGACCTGTGTGTACTTATTTCTTTTTATACCAACATTACCTGTATATGTGTTTCTTCTCCTTTACAAGTGTTATGTCCCTGAAGAATTCTGAAAGAGCAGTTGTATCCATTTTTAGCTATTCTCTTGTTAAAGTGCAAAACTTGGGATTGGATCCTCTAAGGTATTAAGCTGCCTCTTATATAGGCCTCACRTTGCCTCTGAAACCAATTACTTCAGTGGGCATTAGGTTACTCAGTAGGAGTTCAATACCTAAAGTGCTTGGGGAGGCTGAACTTAAGCATCTTTCCAGCAAAACTTTTCTTTCCTTATCTCTCTTGGACATTGGCAGCACTGCACCAAAGATAGCAATTGCTCACTGCCTTATAGAAGGCTATTAATWCTTTCCAAAATCTTTAGGTTAGTTTTCCCTTTAATCTCATATTGAATTTACTTTTCAGTGTCCAGCTTGTGTAATCAAGKCTTTCTACCCATAGTAATTTCCAGTAAATAATCAATGGTAAAATTATTGTTACTAATCTTTAATTGCATTCCTGTAATTATAAAACTTTATCCTAGTACACCTAAGCCACTTCAGGACACTCAGCTCCTCCTACATACTATTTGATCCATTTCTGGCTATACATACCCTCCAGCCCAACATTTACACAGCTTGATGTCATCAACAAAATTCCTCTCACTTGTGGTCTTTAATTCTACTGGTTGTATCTCTCCAGGCTTGCAGCTCATGTCTCCACACAATTCACCAGTGTTTGCTCCAAGATGGCAGTTTGAGAAAGATTTGGAAAATGGGAAAATACAGAGATGCATAGCTGAAATTTTGTTTGCTCATGCACCGATCACTACTTTGTAATTTTTGTGCTACTGATCTGTTTCCCAGCCCCATTAGTAGTTTCTCATGTGCTACTAAATCAGTGCTTYACCAACGTGCCTGTAGATTAGACTGTTTGGAAGGTCGACAATCAAAAATAAAAGCAAGCTTAGTCTGGCATGATCTACCTTTGGTTTAATTTAATTTTCAATGAGTTTAAGTGTTCTTTTCATTTGATCTGCTTGATCTAAAATGTAAGTAAATAAAAGTGTCTTCTGAATGGTTGATTTATCTGCTTCTTCTTCCCTGGTAGATTGAYTCAAAATTTAGAGTGATTCCTCTATCAGAAAATGTCACCCGGGAGCAGAGGCTCTCTTGGCCTCTCCTTCAGACCATTTCAAACATGCACAACCAGCTGCYAACTGAACCCAGCCAGAATCAAGCTTTTATCAGCTGTTTTTAATACAGTAATGGGATATTAAGATTTATCTGCATCACTCAAACAAAAGCATTTAAGTGCCATTGTTCTCTTTATGAAAGGTTAGAAAAATTGTCGCTCCATTAAAAACACAAATGTAAAATGCACTTAAACACTGACCAAGTTGTTATATGAATGAAACTCAATTACCTGTTGTCCATGAAATGTAACATGCTGCAGAAAACAGTCAAGAAGGCACAACCGACTCCGTTCATGCATTAGCCAAATCSATAAACTAGAATGTTAAAGGACTTTCATTATGCCCTTGCCTATATCATCATCAAACCAAAAAGGAAAATGTTTGTGTACTGGTCCAAAGGACATTCCAAACTACAGCTTCMATCCCTACTTGAATACACATTACAGAAGATTTTGCCTTTGCATTTAATATTACAAACCCATGCTGCTTCCTTCCTACACATACCAGTGAAAAATCTCTGGTATTGGCAGAGACAAAATCAGATTGACAGTTTYTCACCACCATAGCACTCTTCCAATTAAGCATCAAATACAAGAAGTTATATGTATGTTTTTAATGTACCTACAATATCCTTTCTTAGATGAATGCATATAATTGTTTCACCTGTATTTTAAAAATACCAGAAGGAATCAGGTTTTCTTTGCTCCCATTATCACAGAATCAGGAATCCGGGAATGATTGGGGTCAGAAGGGCCCTCTGGAGGTTACCTRRTCCAACCCCCCTGCTCAAGCAGGGCCACTTCAAGCTAATTGTCTGGGACCATGTCCAGATTGCTTTTGATTAACTCTYAGGATGAAGACTCCTCAACCCCTCTGGGCAACCTTGATGGTGTCAGTTTTTGATCACCATCACAGTGAATATTTTTTTCCTGATGTTCAGATGGCGCATCGTGTGCTTCAGATTGTTCAGAATGTCTCTTGAAAGATTATGAACAATTAATTAATCTAGGGGTTTTGCGATTATTTTTGTTTGGGGCAGGGTTTTTTTTTTGTTTGGGTTTGTTCTTTGTGGATCTGTTTTCATGTGCTATTCAGACATAAAACATATTATGAAATTGCTCTGTCTTTCAAGAAAATAAATGGGGTTTCTCTCAAAGTGCAGTTTCAAAATGCTGGATTTCTCAGTGTGTGATTGTACCTATAACTCCATATAGGCCTTCTCCTGAAGGTAGCTTCTTACACCAGCACGAGGTGACCCAGGAAATTTCAGGGCACATTATAAGAACCAGGGTTCAAATAACTCCTCTTCAAATAACTTCAGTCTGYGACTTTCCCTTGCCAAACATGGGTAGGGGCATTGATGAAATGTCAACAGAGGGGCCTCTGTAACATCTTTTGCAAATAGAAACAGTGCCTGTCTTTTCTATTTGAATGCTGGCCTATCTTATGAATAATTAATTTTAAATGTTGCTAACTCAACCCCTAGACATTGGTCTAGTAAGCTTGAAGCTAGCATCAATTGAATACCTCCTAGTTGTTAATTGAATAGGGACAAAGCAAAATATAAACTTATTTGCAAGTGGTAGCAAATATAATATAGCCAATATAGTCCTGTTATAGCTCCAGGAGGAAAAATAAGTGAAGCATCTTAAAGCCCAAACCAAAGAAAATGCTGATGTATACGCTACTTTTTATTTTACAATTTTTTTTTTKTAATGAATTTTAATAATTAAAAAAAAATAGTGTTTTTAGCTGGCTACTAATAAATAAGGCAGATAATTAAGTATATTGCAATCACTAAGTCTGATGTGAATTTTAGCGCAAGTAATCCAGCAGATCTGCAGTTTTATTCTCCCTACTCCTTTCCCTCTACCTCCAGTTCCTTTCCCACTCAAACAGTCTTTAAYGAGCTCTCACCATCTGATGACTGCAGGAGACTGATATCTCATTTATAAAACATTGCAACTAGTCTTGTAAGGAAGGCAGAGCAGATTAAATTGAAAAGATTTGCAAAGCTGCTTCTTGGTCAACCATCAGTTTTGAATACACACRTTCAGATTTACCAAAGGTAGCAGGAGAAAACTATGACACTACCTCTTATTATTATTTGCTCATTTACACTTTAATGAAAAAAWTATTATGCTGTATCAGTTCTTCCCTGCTGCAATGAGAAAGCTTGCATTTATATAATCTGTAATCGGTTTCACCATGGGCACAAGGGAAAAATTGATTTTCAGATGACAACCACAAATATTTTTTAACATACATATTGGTTTTGAGACTTTACAAATGGTTTGTAACAACATACCAAAAGGAAGGTACTTTTACAGGTATCTCTACAGCAATTATTCCTGTGTTGAGAGCTAAAATGGATAGAATGAATAGGTGTGACATCTATGTTCCGATTTCCTGAGCTGTAGCACAGATTTTGCTTCCTGTGATTTACTTTGCTGCTATTCTGTTTTGTCAGAAGATATAACTGCACAAGATAAAAAAGTGTATTTCAATATGAGATCTGTTAATTCCAGCAAGCCTGAGATATTTTGCTAAATGGTTCTCATGCATTTTCATTATAAAGGTATCACTTTTTCCACTGAGATTTTTTCAATATCTATAAATAAAGACATTAAATATCATTTGTCCCCATCTGTGGGAACCGTTCAAGGCCTAATTTTTTTAGGTTTTCATTGGAAATGGAGAAATTTTATTAAATCTCACTTTGTCTCCCCCTTCATAGAACACTTGCTGGTTTCCTTTTTCTATTGACAATTGACAGTTAYACAAAGCAGTTAGCAAATTTGAAGGTCAACTTCAGCATATGAGAGGGAAGAAATTAATCTTCCTACACATAATACTTAAGTCTTTTACAAAGTGCTCATACCTTTTTCCTTGCTCACTAGGAAGGACTAAAACTTATCTAGATCTGTAATTTTGCTTTCCTAAATTCATTGTGCTGACTGAATGGCAGCTTTCCTAGTGGCGTAGCCAATATCCTCAACAATTCTCTGTAGAACTATCTACAGCAGAAAAAACTTGGATACAAGAATACAGTTGTACATTTTTTCCCACTTTTGTGGCAGAATAGCATTATATCCTTTTATATCTGACTTTTTTTTTTTCAGCACCTAAGCTCTCTATCATTATATTTACAATTTATCATGATCACTATGCTCAGAAAAAGCCTCAGTGCCAGAGCTACATAAGAGGTAGGATAAGAATGGGAAATTTAAGTTATTTCACCAATGCAGCCTCCAGTGCTTTCCAAAGACAAYGGATTTGCCTTTAAAACAGTTCCATGAAGTAGTATAAATCCCAGTTCCTACAGAATTTCCAGAAACCTGGGACTTGCCTCACCAACAGCTAGGAGTGATTAGGAAGAAGTAAGGAGGTAGAAGYTACCTGCATACACAAACTTATTCACAGTCAGGAAAATTTAATAGGTACTGAAATACAACTTATTAAAGCTGCTCAATCAAACTGGTATTGTTAGTTGCCTTAAATATTTCCTGCACACCATTTTTTGATAAAGATTCTAGCTCCTTATTTTAGCTTTCCTGACATACAGATGATGATGAGAATTAGTAATTTTCCATACATAGGGGTTTTGAACCCCCSCCTCCTATCAGTTTCATAGTATCCTAATAAAATGTTTTTGTTAAATTCCAGTGATGTCAATTTAATCTCATTCTATTGTTTCTTTTCTAGCTTGACTTTTATTGAAATTAACAAAAATGTTAGATCTAAAACTAGAGAGCTGTGCTTTGATTATTTTATTTACGCCCAGTAAAGTGTCAGAATCTTAGTGTACCTGGATATAACTGCCTTTAAAAAAGTTGCTTAAATTTTCTGCACTTTTATTTAAATTCAGAGTTCTTGGAAGAAATATAAGATATAGTAATTAACAGCAATTCCCAAAAAAATAACTCTGCTGYTGATCAACTTTTCTTGGAATCTAAATGCCCCAGTCTGAAGCATTTTCTAACTAATTTTTTTTAATTTAAACTCATAAAATGTTGATTCACTCAGTTTTAAATTAAAAAAAAAAATCAAACATAGTGTCAGTTCTTGATAACAGAGAGAGTACACAAAAATTTAGAATTCAGGCAGTGGTAGTCCCACATCATGCAGCAAACACTGTTTACTTAAATTCTGTTTTCACGGCTAGTAACATCTCAGTGATTCAAATCATGTCAACTGCTGCCGCAGTGGCCCTCTTGAGAGGAGAAGGGTGTAATAAAGGTTTTCAATTTGTCTGCACTGGTTTAGCTGAGTAGAAAATATCAAGTGGAGCTTTCATATTTATAATGAATATGATTAAAGAATGTATTTATGAAAATGCATACTTGAAATATGAAAATAAGATTAGAAACAATGTTATGAGCATTGAGGCATATTTGGGAAGAGGTCTGTGTTACTAAGATCAGAAGGCTACCACCTCAATTTAAGTCTCTCTAGTATTTTAAGCATTTATTTTTTTCTGTATACTTTGATTAACACCTGGCAAGCTCATCCACATTTATTTCCAAACAAGACATGAGTTGTCCAGTAGTGAGTAATCTTTCCTTTTGTGGTTCAGTTCCTTCAAAGAATAGCCTTTGAAGGCCAGGGAAAGAATTGTGGTGCCAGGCAGAATTAAATTGGTTTGCATGTCTGCCAACTTGGCCATTCTTGGAAATTCAACAGCAAAACATGCAAAGAAGTTGTCTTCTTTAGAAATTTAAATAATGAAGGTGATATGACACATATTTAAGAACACAGCATGTGTTTTTAGTGTTTGGTTTTTCCTTTTTTATAGATAAGCAAGATAGTTTTTTCTTTTGGTGGCTCTACCGCATTAACCATACCCATATATATTAAAGAGTTGTAGCAGAGCAGAAATGATTGATTATTTGAATTAATTATTTACACTACTGAGGCATKTGGGCTAAACTGACAAAATTTTGGATTTAGACAAAGTCCTTCATTGGGACTTGTCCTCATCTGCTTGGAACATTTCTGAGAGGCTTTCTTCTCACTTCAGCTTTTCAGCACCAACACAGAATTGTGCCTTGGAAGCTGAATATGGAAGCAAAGTGCTCATGAGAGACACTGATAGAAGGAATAGTAAGGAGGCTGGAAAATGACAATCAGAAAGGAACACAAAAAACAAGTAGACAATTAGAGAATACATGGATTTGGTCTACTTCATTACCTCTTCAACAACACTAACATAAGATATTTGGGAATCCAAAGCATAGCTTGCATGAATGCTGTTTGTTCTAATAATTAATCCACGTGCTTTATTCAGAATATCACCTTTGCAAGAATCCATAAAGGATGGATTCAGTAATAAGAAACTGGTGTTCCGTTGCAACAGCCTCCCTTCCTTCTGTTCCCGAGCCTGGCAGAGGATATGTTTAAATTTGATGAGATGATGCAAACTGTGACATGTCCCTAGCAGATCAGTAGAGGACTGAAATATTGTAGAATTTTTTTAGTCCTATTTATTTTCATCATTTTGGACAGATTTAACCTGTCCTAGTTTAAATAATTTAAACTATTAACTGTTTTACTTCTTGCTTTTTYCCCCCATGACTGAAAGATCTTGAATATGAAATTCCGCTTAAAACTGTTTCAGTTGGTACACTAAAATGTTTTTGTTTTTTTCTGCTTTCTTGAGACACAAAAATTTGAAAAGGTCCCCTCTGTAGCATAGATATAATTATATTTTAGCTGGAAAGAAATAATTGGACATTTGTAACAGAAGAAACTAATCAGAAAATGTAATAGTAATTTCATTTTACTGAAACTTAGATGGGATATGGAAACCCCATCTCACTTCCCTCCTCTGCCTGAGACATATCTATGCTCTTCTACAAGGATATTCTAGTTCAAATTATTTTTATGAGATGAATGCATTCATCCTTGGCTCTCTTTCAAAACTCATCTTTGCTAATCGAGCTACCCTCTTCTGCTTTCTCACTGCAGAAACACTTCAGAGTTTATAAGAAATGATGGAGCTCCAACAGGAACAAAACAAGATGACCCATACCAGATAACTTCTAAACTGGAAACTAAAACTTTCAGATGACAGCTGTAGTGATTTATTCAAATATAGGGCTGGGCTAAAAGAAGAAGAGATGCCAGTAAGAAAGTATAGAGGAAGAAGTCAATGAAGAAAAATGTTCTAAGGATCCCAGGAAGAATCAATGCTCAGGTAACATGAATGAATTAAACAATTGTAATTCTTATTTCAGGGTTTACATAAAACTGATAATCAAAAAATTAAGAGAAAAAAATAAGCTAAGATATGTTTAACATTTTTCAGCATCAACCTTTGTACTGTGATTGCCACACTATGTGTATAAGATTGCTATGAGACCTGTTTGCTGTGCTGCTGGCAGATGATACGAGCAGCATGCTGAAAAGGTATAGTCCTGTCTAGATGTGCCTGTCCATGTACTTATTCAGTTTCTTTTCAAGATACACAGAAACTGAGGGAAAACATTCAATAACATAAACCCAAACCAACCAACCAACCATGCACACACAAATACAATCGACTCAATTTCTGTTGTCCAACTTCCACAATTTAATGAATGAAATACAGTGAAATGCTGAGGAACACAGAGCAACTTGCAGTGGTCTTTTGATGGAAAATTTATTTTGCCTCTATGCAGTTTCAAAGCTGTTGTCTGAGGTTTGTTTAGGCCCCATAAAAAATGCAAGGAAACCTTGCACTTAAATCCATAACCTAGACCTCTCTTCTTCCTACTGTGCACTGACTGCCCTACCAAATTACAGAAACTTTTACCTTTTGTCTGAGTCTGTGTTTGTTTTGTTGCTATTGGTAGCATTTATTGCTCAAAGTGGCACAGAAAGTGGTGAGCATTCAGAACACATGGATATACCACAGCTCAGCCAAAGGCAAAAGATTATAGAGCTGCTCTAAGAAAAGCGAATGAGAACCAAGTCACAGGTGGGAAGACAGAGRACTCAGTTCTCCAAAATACTGGATTAGTGCTGTAATTACAGTTGTTGGTCAAATTGCAGCAGTAGCACTCTATCTGAAAGCACAAGTGAAATGAGTACAGCCATTCCTAGTGCACCTTGTACAGCACTCAGTCATGTCAATATTTACAGAGGAAAATCTGAGCACACCAATTATGTTATATCCCTCTGGAAATAAAAGAAATGAGAATGCAAATCTGGTTGGAGGATCCTAAAAAAAAAAAAAAAAA
>NW_026623434.1:139677-173217 GCF_030028575.1 Malurus melanocephalus
ACCAAAAATCATAAGGAATAAGACTATCACAGATAGCTCTGTTTTCTATCATGAGCCCAAGTAAAAATTATATTTCTCCTCTTAAATGATTGCAACATGAAAGAAGTCTCAATTTAAGCTGACTTTCAGCAACTTTTGGAAATGACCCTTCATGCTACTCTAGGCATGTAGCAAATTTATAAGTATCTGCTACCTGGGGTCTGTAAATTATCCTCAAATGCCACTCATAAGGCTTTTCAGAACAGAYTATTTATAGCTTTCCTGAAGCAGAACATATAAACTCTACTTCTACAACATTTTCATCAATGACAGTTTTTTAATGTGAGAAAAACAAAACATCATATCCACAATATTTATAGAGGATAACCACAGGAAGAAGTTAAAGAACTGTGACAAGTCAAAGCATTTAATTACTTTTACAGAATAAGTTTGTTTTGTTTTGTTTCTAAAGTATAGGAATAGCTAGGAAAATATACCTAGACATGTACAAAATTGAAATAAATATATTCTGCAACATAGTCAAAAAAGACTAGGGTGCTCTGGTACCATGTAATTATTTAGCTTTCCCTTCACTCCTGTTTCTCTTCCAAGGAGAAACAGCTCTCTTCCTGCCAGAAGTTGCCACTGTTAGGAATGTGGCTGTGTATTGATTTCCACAGGACAACCTTTTAGAATGGACTCTCCTGATATGAATGACCTCTACTTAGTTGCTCCTCAGAAAAGTTTTACTCAGTTGTAAAGCAGGAAGTTTTATCTGCAGATTAATAAGTAAAGAATGAGTTCAAGAAAAAAAGAACGGTCTGTAAAATTTATTTTTAATCCTTCTCTTTATAAGTAGAATCAGAAACACTGCTACTGATGTAGGTAATGAGGAGACATCATCAAGAAATGAGTTTTAARGAATTTGAAAATGAAGAAGGGTTGAATCGAGAAACTGCAACAYAATATTTTTTATCACCTTGCAAGAACAGCTTTAAAAGAAAAGACAAAAGAATTGTGCRCATTAGTTTACCTCCTTTTTGTTGTTTTATTTGCCTAAAAAATTAGATATAGTTTTGACTTAAGAGCTGGTATCTCTCTCAGTTTATATTTAAAAAAAATAAGAAATCTATCAGTAAAGGCACTAAAAGTTTGTCTAGTAGACACAGATATGATGGGATTATGAGCATTTGAAGCATATTTTGCTTGCCTCTCACTTTGATCACTGCAAAAAATATGAAACCTGTATTTTTCAAAAGAAAGAGAAAAGGTCAACTGTATTATTACTGTATTACTTGTTTGCTTGTAGAAAAATTTGTAATTACCYTTTCCATAAAACTTTGAAGTACTTCAAAGTAACTTAAAACTCAGAACACTTCAACTATAACATGTCATCAAAGCAAAGAGGCTTGAGTGTAATAAGAGAGATGATATGTCATATCTATCAGGTCACATAAAAGGTAATACTTAGATATTGATGTAATACATCCTAATGGTGTATTTTGTACCAAAATGATATTACAAAATGCACATATTTTTGATAACAGCAGTGAAAAAAGCAAATTGATCTTTTAAGGAGGCACTAGGTTTTAGAAATGTTAAATTGTATAAACATTTATGCATATATTATATATTTATATATCTGTATACGTGGCTACATATAAAGAACTGTTGCCACACATAAARCAGTTGTCACCTGGGAAAATATAATATAATAAGGCTAATCTGTCCTTTCTACTTTCCAATATATTTGGGATATCTTCATGGATTGCAGCTGTATCTTGCATGTCTCCAAATCGGCTCAATTTCAAAATGACTTCAAAATGAAATGTGGATATTTAATTCTCTGACTTCTAGTACACAATAAATTCTCCCTACATACATTTTGAACTCCTATTCTCTGAAGCTCTTCTGTTGTTTTGTTGTTGTTCTTTTCACATAATAAAATGTGTGCTGAAAGGAACATGAACCTTAATCTGCAGCCTGGCATGATGTTTTTCCTTCCCAAATAAGAGAACAAAATAGTGGCCATAAAATTTTAACTACATATTTATTGTTGACACATTATTTATCTCATGTATGAAGTTGTAGATAGCTGTGATGGAGAACTTTTTGTGATTTAATAAACTTAGCTCCATCTGGAGTAACATTGTAGGATACTTCTCAGAGTGATGTGATGATATCAATACCTGTTAGGATGGATTTTCCTGCACTTTGTGTATCTCCAAGCAAGTCCTACCACACACTCAATTTCTGTGAGCAGTTCTGAAATTATTTTAACCTTTTTTCTGTTGTAATGCAAAGAGTATCAAGTCCTGATGGAATAGAAGTCTTGCAAATACACCTTGAATTTTATCCATGGCCTTGACAGTAAAAATAGACTGGATGCAAAACTCACTGAAATCTCTAAGAAATGGAATTTTTTCTATTAACTTAAAAGAAATTGGTCCTGGCCTTAAATATCCCCTGTCAAGTCCTAGTATCTTGATACTGAAAAAGATCTGAGAAATTTTTTTTGAGAACCTATYCTGCAATGAGCTGACAGCTCCCACTTGGATCCACTTCACAARTACAATAAAAAACATCAGAGTACCTGTTGGCTGTTTATATCCAAAACTCTCTTTTATTGTAGGAAAAYCACCACAAGAAAATGTTATGATATAATAAGGTGCATGCAAAAATGTGATATTCTTACAACAATGAAAGAAATAAGTATTAAATATAGTTTTCATTTTGCTTTTCAAAAATACACACATATGACAGTTGTCAGAGTATTTCATGGCTGGCAGGATGAGGGAATGGAGAGAAAATTTTGAGTATGTGTACAAGTCCTTCAAGCAATACTGAATACTGAAGTTTCTTCATTACTCAGCCTTGCCAAAATCTTCAGGATTACACCTAGTTTATCTATAATACCTCACTGAGCCATTGTCTGCTTCATCTGATTGTGTCTCTGCCTGCTTCTCTGCTTTCTTCATTTGATATACATGCTTCAAGATGAAAAGAAGTGCAAAGGTCTGTGAACTTGCATTAAAAATGCAAACCTAAAATACGGTGGTAATGTAAAACTTACTGCAGTTCAAGCTAAAGAGCACAGTGCTACAAACATCAAGGTGCTAATGACTAATTTCATGCCTCRAAATCAGCCTTTAAGCCAAGAAAATATGTATGCATATGAGAAACTATTAGCCAGTACAATCATTGTTTTTATGTGTTTGTGTATGAAATTCTGCAAAATATGTGTGCAAACGTATAAAATTTACTTACATGTTTGCCTGTGTGCTATCTGATTTTATAATTCCAAATTTTTSCTCTTGAAAAAAGGTCCTTCCTTGCTTTTTTGCTGTTATTTCAGATTGCTTTCAATATTTCACTGTTTTGAATTCTTTGCTTTACAATGTGATTTTTTTTATTGCATTCAGAGGACTGTTATGGTTATCTATCCAGAATATATTAAAGAGAAAAGTATGCTATGAAAGAAAACCAGGAAGTTTTATATACCTATATAAGTATAAATAAGCATAGTTAACTTAAGATGATGATTAAAAAAAWTCAGTAATATTTGCTTCCATCATAATGATTAAAGTCTTATTCAGTTGAACTATTCGCGAATGGTTTAAATTTTTTTCTCAAGTACTTATTATAATGTTTAAAAAGTAGTTTCTTAAGGTAATTGAGGTAGGAAATTCAAATATACATTGCAGTGACTAATTCTCACTTGACATAAACATTAGAAAATTCACATAGCAGAGAAAATATCTATGTTTTGAAACATTAACATTGCTTTCCTATAGAGATCTCCGGTATGTGACTCAYAGATTCTGGAGCTAAGTTAATTCACTAGAATATTTACAGGAGCTGAACATGTAATAAATTCAATAATAATTTTGGGTAATGATTTTTCAAAACAAAATACAGTCATTAAGTTCTACCTTAGTTGAATGATAAAAACTTTTTCAGTCACCAYGCCTTTCTCCTAACTGCCAGAAAACCATGTCACAAGAGCACAGAAGGRCACCAAAGCCTGATCAAACATATACATGCCAAAAGGAGAATTTCATGTTATCTAATTTTAAGARGACAGTTTAGGTGTGCAAGTCAGAAAGTTTGTTTGGTGATACTCACAACAGAGCTGTTCAGAAGAGACTTTTCCATCCAGGACTTAAGGCAGTGAACTAAGATATAGGATTCTTCTCAGAATCACTTTTTAAAAAGCCATCTATTTCCACCAGAAATAGAATAAGTCATAGCAAGATTAGTGTCTTAACTGGGGTATATAGATATTTCTTTTGATTTAGGCAGCATGGGCAATTCCTACCTTATGCAACCATTCCTAGTAAAGATGAAGAGAGAGATTTAAAGGACAGCAGGAATTTTAAAAGTCTGAGACTTAAATTCGTTATTATATCACGGATATGAAATCATGGCACAGTCCAGGAAACAGAACAGAATCTCTAATTTTCTTCATCCAGAAGCCCCATGATTCCCCAGACCCAGGGAAAAGTCRTGCAGAAATGTGAACTAAGGATGTGGTGCAGGGGAAAGGAAAGGACATCTGTTCGGGTTTTGGCAAGACCAAAAAGCAGAGAATGCAAATGCTTGATATCTGAGAGATTCTTTGGGTAGCAAATAAACAGGGGATTTAGATGGTCTTTTGGAATTGAAAAGACAAGTTGGTGGCATCATTTACCAAGAGAGTAGGTGTGCAATCTTATTATAGTTGTTTTGCATGTTTAGTATTACTTTACTTTAATTGGAAAAGGCTGGATCTTTGGTTGGAAAATGATAAATAACTCTCAAATACTGAATAAAATCTATGATCTCAAAGTATTGCCAAATAACAATGAATCACAGGGCAGTGAATTTAGAGATATTAAATATTCTCTCTGTAGGCTACTCAGAGAAAAAGAAATTTCACTTTTTTATTTTATGTATATTTTGACTAAACAAAGTTCTGTGAAGAAAATAAGATTTAGAATCCCAAATTTTGGTAAGATATAACACATAACTAGTTCTAATACACTACCAGTCTTGCTAAGTTGTTGATTGCTCATAATGACAATTCACTGATAAAAGTCTGGCAATCACCATTGAAATACTATAGAAACAAATTAATTTTGAGGGAAAACATGTGAGGAAAAAATAAAACCTMGGATCCTTGTAGCTTCAAATTCAGCATCAGAACTATTTATCTTCTATCCTATCCCCAGAATTTTTTTACAAAATGAAAATGACAAAGTATTTTGTTAGCTTTTCTTGTCTAATTGAGTTTAAAGAAAACAATGATAGACAGATAACATTTTATCAAAAAGATGTGTTAGGTGMTCAAACAGAGGTTTTTCATTTCTACCTTTTCTAATTTTACAACTTCCTATAAGGTATGCTGCCACTTTCCTGTACTGCAAAACTCCAAATAATTGTTTTATACTTCAAGAAGTGACTGTTGGGATATCAAAGGGCAGTTTGCATCACAGGTTATTGGCCCTGCTCCTCTGTTCTGTAACTGAAAAGCAGAATCAGATAAATATTAGGAGTGTTTCAGTAAATGTATTATTTCAGTAATGATACATGTAAACTTTTATTTATCAGTCTTTAAAGTGAATAATACAAGAAAATACCAGAACCTATGTTCTCAGTGCAGGAATCTAACATCTTGCAGAAAAGAAATAGGATGCCATGTTTTAATGTTAGTATTTAATACTAGACTCTGGAACAGCTATATCTGTCAAAACTTGAATTTTTCATTTGTTCTTTTCTGTTCAAGGTGCCCTTTGTTTTAAGTACAAAAGTGAACATATATGATGCATTGACTTGTCTCAGCTATCAAACAGCTTCAGAAAAGAAAAAGTGTCTGGCTATGAAAGCAAGGGGGAATTCCACTGCACTTTCAARGAGTTCTCAAAGAGAATTTAGAGGAAGATAGCATTGTCAATAATGCCTAAATCGATTAATAAAATGAAAGRAAATAGCTAGGTCATTTTTAAAAATACATATAAAGAGAATTTCTGAAAATATATAAAACTAGAAGTTCTTAGGCTGCTTCCACCACATTTTCTCTGTTTACTTTACTAACAATCATGAGGAAAAAGGCTATTTTTCCTTAGTGACAGTGTCTCCTGAGATGTCAAGAATATGAGAAAGATTTATTTTAGTCAAGAGGACATTACTGGCAAATTTGAGGAAAAAGCAYGCTGGTTTGTTCCTATCTTAACTGAAACCAGTGGGATTTTCTCCACTGATAGGATTAAGACTTCAGTTTTATCAAGTTATTAAAATTTAGAAGATTGATTCTGAAACCTGCTCTTATGCAAGTAGTGACCACATCTCTATGGGATTATTCAGAAGATGACCACCTAATGCATATTTAAGGCAAATAAACTGCTTTTGATAATATTATATCCTCACTGTTTATCCACTGAGAAAAAATACAAATTGGGGAGAAAGCAAAGTTAAACAAAACAAACAGAAAGCAATTTTTCCCCTTGTGTGCTTGCAGTCAAAATTTTACAATATTGTGAACATCAAGTACAGACATTAAAAGCACTGCACAGTGATTTGAAGTAAAAATCAATTATCATTTTAATTTCCACACTGAGAAGTGTAAATGCAATGAAGAACAAAACTGAAATATATCTGATAAATATTACAATTTAAACCACTCTTAATGCTGTGTTCTTATTTAAAATAAATTATAAGCAACTGGTAATATTATTATTTTTTTTCTAACCATTCTGATCATATTTCAATATCTAAGTAGCAAAAGATGCATTTTTTGGATTACGCTATAGGTGGAAAAAGCATGTTATTGATTTTTTTCGGTAACACATCCATTTGATAGTTGACTGCAGTTTCTGAGGATTAGACTCAGTCACTCAGGTTCTTCTGCCCTTTCTGTGCTTTCTTATCCTATTTAAAGTTCCCTTAAAAAGTATTGTCTTCCCCCAGCCCACCCCACCCCACCCCACACCCCCTGCCTCCATGCTTCTAATTATTAAAGCTCATTTRTCAGGCTAGAATATTCTTTGAAAGCTATAACTAAAGAGAAGCCTTTGGTTTGATTCCAGTGAAATTTTTCATTTATTTTTTATCAGAAGCACATTGTGGTTCATTGAGTTCACTGCAGACATCTATGATCTCAGTGCTTCTGGGCAGGGACCAGCTGCATTGTCATTGTAGAAYAGAATCATAGAATCATAGAATTAAGATTGAAAAAGGCCTCTAGGAGCATCAAGCCCAACCTTCGGTTGAGCATCACCATGCCAACTAAATCATAGCACTAGTGCCATGTCTAGTTGTTTCTTGACACTTCCAGGGATGATGACTCCACCACTYCCTGGGAAACCTGCTCCAATGGTCTTTGAGTGAAGAAATTCTCCCTGATAWCCAACCTAAACCTTCCCTTGTGCAGCTCGAGGCCATTTCCTCTTGCCCTGCTGCTGGTTACCTGRGAGGAGAGGCCAATGCCCTGTCTTGTTACAATATCCTTTTGGAAGTTGTAGACAGTGAAAAGGTCTGTCTTGGGCCTCTTTTTCTCCAGGGTAAACACCCCCAGCTCCCTCAGCCATTCCTATATGATTCACTCTCTAGACTCTTTGCCAGCTTCATTGCCCTTGTCTGAACTCCAACTCTTCACCAGTGTAAAGAACAGGGAAATGATCAGTTCCATATTCCTGCTGGCCACAATATTTTTGATACAGGCCAGGATGCCATTGGCCTTCACCTRGGCACACAATGTCACATGTTCAGTGTCGTCAACCAGCACCCCCAGGTGTTTTTCTGACAGACATCTTTCTAGGCACTCTTCTCCCAGTCTGTAGAACTGCATGAGGTTGTTGTGACCCAGCTGCAGAACCTGGCACTTGTCCTTGTTGAGCCTCATAACTCTGGTCTCAGCCCATCTCTCCAGCCTGTGCAGATCCCTCTGTAGAGCCTCTCTGCCCTCCAGCAGATCATCACTTCCATACAGCTTGGTGTTGCCTGCAACTGACTGAGGATGTTCTTGATTCCCTTGTCCTGATCGTCCATGGAGAYRTYAAACAGGCCCRACCCAARCACTGAKCCSTGGGGAACACCACTGGYGACCTCCTGCAAACTAGRTGAGACCCMATTTACCACCACTCTCTGGSSCCTGCCATCCAGCCAGGTTTAACCCAGCACCTTTCAGGCCATGTGTTGCCAGTTTCTCCAGGAGAAAGCTCTTGGGGACAGTTTCAGAGGCCTTACTAAAGGCAACATCCACAGCATTTCCTTCCTCCTCTCASTGGGTCASATGGTAATAAAAGGASATCAGGTTGGTCAAGCARSRTCTGCYTTTCYKAAACTCATGCTGGCTGAGCCTGATTCCCTGGTTGTCCTGCATGTGTTGGGYGCTCAAAATGATCTGTTCCATAATGGCACTGAAGTCAGGCTGACAGGCTTGTAGCTACCCGGATCCTCCTTTTCACTCTTCTTGCAGCTGTGCATCACATTGGTTAATCTCCAGTGCTCTGGAACCTGCCTGGCTAGTCAGGATTGCTGGGAAGGGATGGAGTGTGACTTGGTGTGCTCTTCTGAATGAGCAATAACAAAATAATGCCTTTTGTATTTCTATTTTGTCTCATCTTGCCTTGAAATATTTCCAAATTTGTTGAAGTAAWTAATTTTTAAAACAATCTTAGATTGCACATTTTAGATTACATGGAGTCAGATTAATTAAATTCTCCCACAAATCAGTCTGAAATAAACATTCGTTCAGGAATGCCAAGTGGCAGCACCTCTACCATCACCAACAGACACTTTAGGTCTGTTTCATCTCCAGGATGTGAGAAGTTGTGGGGCTTGCCTTAGAACTGCTCATAGTAGCTCCTCTGTAAACATGTAGTAATTAATCTCCTTGATATGAGGTCTGATATCCTACTCTCATGTTCTTAAAGTCTGGTGGGCATTTTCTGGGTGCAGAGAATGAGAACACAAAAAGATAAAGTCATATACAGAATATAAAAGTGAGTGGCCTCACTCTAGAAGCACATTTAGTATTGTGCTGCCCTATTTATCGTGGGCCTTGGAGAAGGCATTTTGTTTGGAGCAATGATTTCAGTAAAAAAAAAAGAAAAATAACTGTATGTATAAGATTTTATGTATGAGATGGAAGAACAACACGGCTGGAGCTTCCCATGACAGTAATGCACTGGTGATGAGCAAGTTACCTTAACTAAGGAGTTTTAGAAATGTTTATTAATGGCTTTCTTGTTTTCTGGATTGGCAACATTGGTATTAGTAATCAGCATTGGCAAATGAAATGTGAAGTGTTTATTCCTGTCATATTATTGTTACTTACTCCTAAAAGAAAAACAAAATCATCAAAATTGGGGAGCTTGTTCCTTTTGATATTTGATGTTTGAAGAATAGGCTGTTAACCAGTGATAGTTATCTATTTCATTCATTGCTAATGGAAACAATTAACACCCTTAGATGGCAATTTGACACAATTTAAGGGAGGTGTGCTGCACCTCTTCATTGACAACAGCGGGCAGTGAGATGAAAAGCTTAGGCTAAACATGCAAGTGTTAGGTAGATATTATGACAGAGTAATTCAAAAGTCATTCATGATTTTTGAAAATTATTACAATAAAATCATTACTCTAAACCCACTTTTTTTTCTAATGATGTTGCCTGATTGTCTGTATAAAAAGTATAATTTACTCTAACAAAAACTCTGAAAAGATAACATTGTTTTAAAATAAGTAAAACACTGCTAGAAATATTGCCAGCTTCTGCAAAAAATATCCTAATGGAAATTTTACATCTGTCCATGAATTCTGGGAATAAATTRGGACACTGCTCACAGAAAATGTGAATCCTAGTGGCTTGTAGGAAAAGATGAATATCAAGCTGTAATTAGRCTGTTTCTTGCAATGTTTAAATACAGATAAATATAGTTTTCTGAATAACTGGAAAAACAAGGTTAAAAACATTACTTGAATGCTTGTGTAATTTTTGGTGTGGAGTAAAAGGCTCAATCAGAGGAATATGCAAAAAAAAAGACAAACTTAATGTTTAAAAATACGTCTTTGGTCCTGTGACTTCCCCATGCAAGTCCTGTGACTTTCTTTGAAGGTCCAGTTACTCTGCACTCAAAATATAGTGTGAYTTYGTGATGAAATAAAAGAAACTGCTGYACAGCSAGTGGCAGAACAAAGAAAACAATATGTTTCCAATACGTGCTGCTRAGCAGGGACACTATGCAGATTCTGAAAATAAACATTTAAAATCAWCCGTAAAAAGACACAAATGCCATCCCTAATTAAGAACTACCACAAGTGTTGTGATAAATTGAGGTTTGGAATCAGCTTAGATATTCAGTAACATGAAAACATGACAGGATTCCTATATATACCAGCCTGGGTGAGCTAATCAGTGGTTTTCCTCTTCCTCACCCTGCTGAGATTGATGTCATCTGTTTCATTTGAACTCCTCTCTGACATATGCCTTTTGCTGGTTACCAGGCAACCAGCATCATCGAGAAAGCTAAACAWGTGCATCAACTATTATTCACATCAATGCTTTATATCAGAGTACCTCAAAACATCTCTGCCAATTCACAATTTTGGTTTCCCAGCCTTCAGTCTCTGAGGAACAGATTCACATCACCAAACTTGGAGGAAAATGGGGATGCAGCTACTTCAAGCAAAAATTCTGTGAAAATTTTATTGAAAGTAGAAATATGGATCTAAAATTCTGATGGCTTGTTTGTTTCTTTTTCTTAAACTGAACAAAGCCTTAAACATTCGTTGTTCATTTAGATCTCTTCAGGAAGTCTGTAATGAAGCAGCACAACTGAAGTATACATAAACATTTGCACTCTGTCTCATGAGGGTATAATTTTCTAATGGTCTTGTAGAGGTTGTGAGAAGTGTGAGGAGTAGCATCAGTATTGGGCTATTAARAAATACATAAAGAGATAGTCTGAAGCAAGGAGATGAATCTATCATGGCATTCACAGATATTTTTTCAGGTCAAAGAATGAAAGCATAATTTCAATCACCATACACTTTAATAACACTAATATTATTCTCTGTAAATCCAGTGGCATATACTGATCRTGACTGTGATATCTGGAGGCTGGTTTGAAAAAGTCTGTATGCGGGTCAAATGGTTTGCTCCATAAAGCTTACCAATTTTATTTACTGTTTATTTCTGATAAGAAATGGCTATTGTTATGATAATCATTATGATAATCAGCACAAAATTGACAGAATTCTTGCCTCAGAAAGATTACATAGTAAAACCACCAAAGCATACACAGAGAAAGATAAAAAGAGGTGCATTAAAAAATGAAATTAGTAGACATGGCACCTTGCGAATATACATCTTTTATGGTTCAATGATTTTATAAAAATGAGATACAGAGCTTTAGACAAACCATAGTCCTTTGAAATGAAACAGTTGACAAATATGTTAACACTGATTTGTGTGCAGAGCTTTATGATCAGAAGCAATTGGAGTAACATTGCAGCTTCATTTTCACTGTGTAAGTGGGATTTGTTAACCATCTCATATTAGGAGATTAGTTTCATAGAATATTTACACTAAGAATTAAAACATTTCCTAACTGGAAATGTTATTTKTATTATAATGATTATTGCCACGTCTATCCAGCCCTTGGGAGACCTCATCTGGAGTACTTTTTCCAGTTCTGGGCTCCCCAACACAAGAAAGACATGGACCTCCTGAGTGGGGCCAGCAGAGGGCTAAGATGATTGAGAGACTGCAATGTCTCACTGATGAGGAAAGGCTGAGAGAGCTGAGTCTGTTCTGCTGCCTTGAACGGCTGGTTTCAATAATGACACAGACATGGTTAAGGGGATAAAAAGGGTTTTATCTCGGTATTTAGGATCCCAGTTGCACAACTTGATGGCAAAATTCCTACCCGTGTACAGCACGGATACAAGTTTTATAGATTTCAGAAATTAGCATATCTATCTAGGATTCCCCAGTAAGAAACAACAAATGAAGTAATGCCCCCCTATTCTAATGAATCCCCCTCTGAATGAGGCCAGAGCCCAGTTTACACAAGATGTTCTGGACAGAAGGCTTCACCCAGGACTGGAGCCTTGGGTTTCAGATAGCACAGGGCACACTGTCCCCTTCCTGAGGATGTTTGGTCTCCCTGCCCAGAATAACTCCTAAACTAAGCTGGAATATCAGGCCCCCGGAATTACAAGCATGCAGGCTGAAGGTACAGGGAGATGCATAAAGGGTATAGAAAATGTATAAGAGTATAAAAGTATATAAAAGGATAAATAAAAAGGAGAGGCAAAAATCATCAGCTCAACCTTGAGAAGAAACAGCTGGGARGGGACCTCACCAATGTCTATCAGTGTCTGAAAGGAGGGTGCCAAGAGGATGGAGCCAGGCCCTGCTCTGCAGTGTTGAGCAATAGGACAAGAGGCAGTGGGCAGAAACAGGAAGTTCCACCTGAGCATAAACTTTACTGAGCATAAACTACTTGACTGAGCACTGGAATAAATTGCCCAGAGAGGACACAAAAATATTCAAAAAACACAATCCTGAGCAATATGCTCTAGTTGAACAGGGARATTAGACTAGATAGGCTTGAATGGTCCTTTCCAACCTTCCCCATTATGTGATTCTGTGATTTATGTCTTGGTTGTARTTTATTTATGTTTGTCTCTGTATTCAGTTTTTTACTGTGTTATTTATGTATATAAATTTCATTCTAAAGATTTCTTTTCCCTTTGTATGTCATATGGCAGTACATGGTCAGGAAAATGACATAATTGTTTCAATTTCTCCTGAGCAACACTGAAGTGAAATGGAAATTGGAAATGTTTTCTCCCAGTCTTTTTGTCAGGGAGAATTSATCAGTAAAACCTATATAGTCTTATACTAGCTTAGTTCATATCAAATTATAATAAAAGAYGAAAGGATTTGAAAGTTTATTTACTAGTTGTTTTCCATACAAATGAGGATTTTGTCTTCCTGCAATTCTAGTTATATGAAAACTTGAATCCTTTTATGAAGATGGGATTAATTACATTTGACAAACATTTCACTAGTAATAACTTTCCAAGATTTTGAAAAGGAAAATGTCTYTCAGAGTATGAATAAGAATATTCCCTAGCAGGAGCTGTATCTAAATATAATGCTTTAAYATACAYACACATATGCGTGTATATAAAAATATTCATACTTGTGTAGCCCTATATATGTATGTGGACACACATTCCTCTCKCAACATAATAATTYTGTATGAGAAAGGCATTAACTAAGTCATKAGCAGTAACTTCTGTCATTTAATTACTGCCTTGGCTGTTCATTTCCTGGGAAAAYAAACTCACCATGCCTTTCAGAGAAGTTTAAAGGTTTAGAGATCACAGAAATGCAAGATAAGCCCCCAAAGATACAAATATAGATAAATGCTCCAGTTCAAGTCTGTATGACCTCAAAAATCTTATTTTTAAAGTTCACTTTTCATTGAAAYACTGTAGCAATTAGAAGCAGTGCTGTTCTGCAGAGGTTGCTGAAGCTAACTTGTATAAAGAAAATCCCGGCACAGAATTGACATTGGAGGACCTGGATGGATCTTCTGACATGAATTTTAATTTTGTGTACTTTTGTTTGATGCTAAAATGAAAATTKAATGCATGGGACAAAAAACATTCAGTGGCTACACAGTTTGTGAAAGCTTTCAGTGCAGAAACCAATATAAACCCATAACCAGACAAGTAAGACCTCTMAGTTTACCTAATTGTTAAGGATAATTAATTGGCAATCAATTCATGCCTATTGTAATTGTCAAAACAATTCAAACTTGGTTAATGTTAATCTGAATCACACAATTTTCAGCCACTGTATCATTCAAATTTAGTTCCGCATTTTTGAACATTTCTGTTGATTTTTAAAAAATAATTTCCTGAAAAAAAAGTTAAATATACAATATCTATAAARTTTATAAAGATGACCTCAAGGATTGTACATGGAAGTATCCCTGACAGAAATTTTAACAAACACTAGGAARCAGAGAAAAGAAACCAATTCTAAAAATATCAAGCATATATTATCTTACCATCAGTAAAAAAAAAATCCGACAAACCCAAAAATCTCCTAAAAATAAATTAACTAATAAAAATATTTTAAAATTTAAATTTAGATATGTTCTTTCCCCACTATCAAGGTCAATCTGATAGGCCTGTATTTCCATGGATACTCCCAGAGGCTCTTCCTGTACATGGGGGCAACACTTGCTGATTTCCAGTCAACTGGGATCACACTGGTKGGCCAGGACTGACAATCAGTGATGAAAAGTGGCTCAATGAGCACTTCCATCAGCTCTCTCAGAATCCTTGTGTAGATTCCATCCTGCACCACAGGCTTGTGTGTCTAAATAGTGTAGAAGGACCATTTTCACCTGGATTACGGAGACTTCTGCTTCCTGTTTACATAGGCAATTGCTGTTCAAATCTGGCCTTGAGACTACCCAAGACTTTGTCTTCTGCAGCTTTTTAGTCCTCCTAATCTTATTTCCCAAATCAGTATAAACAGCCATTTAAGTTAACTTTTGTCAGTCTTGCAATCCTCTTCATAACTGTTATGGCACCAATTGATGTTGTAATTATTATATTAACCTTTATTTCCATAAAGAAAGCAAAAAGCATCCAGTAAAATTATGTTTGATTCCAGAAGGTGTGGAGTGGCCCATTCCTTCTGTTTTCATGTGAAGTGTGAAATAAGGAATGGGAAGGAATATCAGGTCACCAGTGTAGGTGRTATTTTGCAATATTAACCACATTACTGCAATTTCAATGAAAAATTGGGAACGATGGGCCAGCAGATAACATAGTCAGTATAGCAAAAGTTGTCAAGCCATGCCTGCAAGCCATGGGTGTAGATTGTATAAGATGTATAAACTGTTCCAGCATCGTAACGGTGTTCTGCAAATGGCAGTTTGTGAACACAGACATGAATATATTGATGCAGTCAAGATTTTTAAAACTGTAGGATGTGCAAGGATATCACCACATTCATAGCTGCCTTCTTAAAAGTGCTCGGGAGCAGGTATTAAGGAAACATATATTTGTCATGAATTCAGGAASCAACATGTTTTTCTTTGTTTTTGAAATCCTCACCGAGTGCTCTTCTGTATTCTCACACAAAGAATCTCTGCTGAATATTTGTTCCGTAGCAAAWTTTAGACAGGCTTTGTGATGAGATCCTGGTGGATTTGGAGTCTGGGTGACATCCTGTGAGTGAGGAGGCTGCTGGCTGCTGTCCTCCAGTGCCCAGCACTCCCAGCAGTGAGTTAAGCCAGTCCTGGTAAGGGGCCCCTTTGACAGAGCAGAGAGGATTCAGAGCTTTTTGCAGACCATCACTGCATAAATTACCACTCGTTATCAGGAAGGCTTGAGAAATGAAGAGGTCCAGCACATCTGCACATTTTAATTTGTTCCTTTCACGGTATCTGGCACATTCCAGTTCTGGTACAAGCAACACAGGAGGAAATAAATGGATTTGGGAATTGTTCAAAAGACAAATGGCATTTTTTTCTGACTTAATTATTTTTATACAACTTAGGGATGGGTGGATCTTCCTCCTCCTCGGCTAAAACACACAAGTTAAAAAATATTCCAAGGAAAACAAGTATGTTTAAAGTAATTTAAAATGTATTTTCTAAGACTGAAGGTGGTTGAATGTGTTATTTATGAATTTTAAAGCAAATGCTATTAGGAATTTTAGACAAGAAATAAAAATCTATTGTTTTACAATGTTAAGAAGGCTTTGAATATTTTAATTAAAAAATAGAATATCTTAAGAGGACAGCAATTTGAATGGTCTGTTAGTGCCCTTTGAACCTGAACAAATCTTTTAGGTGTTATTGTATTTATTATACTATTAGTAGTGAATAAAGAGTCTATGTTAGAAGTAAATGAAATACATGGATACGGTGCATCTCTTTCTTTTTTTAATTTTTTTTTNATGAATTTCTAATATATATCTCCTGTGTCTCTTAGTCTTGACAAGTGACAGCACTAAGAGCTGCACTATCATTTTTCTGAAATTGAAGATGCATATGAAGATCCATATACGCCTCACACAATCTACTGCTTCAGGCACATATGGGTTCACTTTGTTTTCTTCTTTGTCAACATGGACAATCACAGCTGAGAAATAAAGTTCACAATTAAAAATTCCTTTCAAATATTTTTTTAACAGTATGTTTTGTGTTTTGATTAAAGATAACTCTTTTACACKCATACTGCCTACTGTTAAATAAAAGGATTTATTGTCACAAATTTTAAATAAATTTTTAATTAAAGTTTTCATGTACTCAGAAACAAAGCTTCACCATCCAAATAGAGCTAGCCGTCTGATTAAAATGCTAATTACTTCAATAATATTTAGTGCTGAGATTAGCAATGTAATAGCAAAAAAAACAAAAGGAAAACATGTAAAACATGCCATACTTTACCTATGCCTGCTCAAGTCACTTGTGCACCTGTAACTTAATTTTAGTTCTGTGAGTAGCTGCACATCAAGACATTTCCTTTACGTTTACCTCTTATCAATGTTGTGGACTACCAATACTTTGCAGTTTTCAGAAATACATTARAAATATGAAGTTTGAAAAACTTAAAGGAAAAAATAATTAGTAGATGATATATAGAGAGCGAAATATTTTTTGGCTTTTTGCAACTTGCTAGTAATKTTGTTGTTTTGTCAGAGGAAGTTAATATTGCCCTTCATTAAATTAAGAATCCCACCATATCCTTYGAATACATATTACCTTGAATGATTCTTTGCCAAAAACTATGCCAAATGTCAACAGTAGCCATTAAGACTATGGAATTTTTATTATAAGCTTTTAAAAAATTATCTGGAAGATTTCTGATTTTATTGCATGCTTTACAAGGCTTAGATATATTTTAATATAAATTTCCAAGCTACTTCATCTCATAATCAAGCACTGATTAAATAAATTCTAGGCTAGCTAGCTCTATTAAAGTAMTGTATACTGAGTTGTGTTTAAAAGAAAGCTAAATTCTTTTTGCTAACACTGTAAAACTAAGCCTCTAACCACTTAAGTTTCTTTTTAATGAGACTTCACARTCCTTTAGAATTTCATAACAGATTTGAGAAAAAAAATGTGCCCATGCCTATTTCCTGTCTCTTGARGGAGTTCAAGTTTCTGATAAATAGAAATTAGCTAACTCTAAATTTACATTATATTGCAAAGTTGAAAATAATATCCTTCCTTTCAACAACTGCACTGTACAATTGAGTGTGAATATTATTTAGGAAAAGTCATGACCCAACTTGCCAAATTTTGCTTCAAAATAATTACTGTAAAATAATAAAAAAAGGCTTCAGTTCTCTCAGTTCTGAGAGATATGCTCATAACAATTCATAGTAAATAAGAAAAAGAAAGCAATTAATTTTCCAGGCCCAAGCCCATGATTTTAATGTAGAGAAAATAAATATGTCTAAGACACCTTTGTGAATGATTTAACTATTTAGTCGATGATATGGCAGTTCAGTGGTAGTAGTGACAGAAACTACATTTAACTAACCCAGTCAGCTCAGCCCACACCAACAAGCAAGTGAAAGAACTTCTTTAAGGACACATACTTTTTTTTTTTTTTTTTTTTTTTTCAGTGCCAAAGAAAATGAAAATAGGATATCAAAATACTGATTTTACAGAATGACAGAGCTAAAGCCTGTCTTAACTGACTTTCAATTTCCTGCCATTAGTCCATACAGTAGCACTATGGTTGGTTGAACACTCTGTATCAGTATCACTCGAAAAACATGCTATCCAGAACCTCCAATGCAAATTAGAGCATTCARTGTTGCCAGACCATTACTTCATGTGAATTAAACTTAACAAAGTTTTTTCAGTTTGATGGTAATCAAAAAGCAGACCATATCAGAGAGAAACTGCTGGTGCATCTTGCATCCCTTTACATTGAATTGGCCAGCACAAATGTCCAATAACCTGTGAACTGAGAGTGTCGTGTATAATGGACTACATGTAAAGGGATGGTCTTTTTAATTTATGGCATGATTTTCAAAATATATCTCCATACACCCAGCTAAAATTATTTTCCTGTTTCAAAGAAGTAGCGGTTAGCTTCTAAAAATTTTATGACTTAAAGCTCTGCAGGGAAAATCTCCAATGCAGCAATTAAAAAGAGKCACTGACTACAGACTTTTCTTCAAATGTTTTCATAGATCCTAAAGGATGCTAACAGTAACAGTGAAAATGGTCTTAAAGATATCTTTAAAGGAAAGTACCCAATGTCCTATTTCTTCCTGAATTCTCAGACTATTATGTTCAGCCAAGATGAATGAAGATTCCTTTTTCCTACAAGCCGCAGTCATCTTCATAAGGTTCMTTTTTGTGGCTAGCAGCATTAATCTTCATCACATTAATGATGAATGTCACTTCTTGCCGCACTGTATGAATTAAAAGTTCTCTCATACTTGATATAAATTGGACAGTTCAGGTTCTTTTCTCTTGGCCTTGGGGAATAAAATAGGGGTAAAAAGAGAAAATATAGGCCAGAGATAATTCACATCTTTTCAAACATACAATGTGTGAATTCGTAATTTGCACTAACATCCAAGTGGGAATGATTTGATAGAGTATGATTATCAGCATTAATTGCTCCTATATATACAGATATACAAATAAATCATCATTCTATATAGAAAACAATTTTCTTTGAAGTAGTCAGCAGTTTTATTTATGAAACTACTTGTATCCCTGGTAATAAAATATATGTATTATTGTTTTCTAATAAAAAATACAGAGAACATTTTAAAAACCATTTTTCTAAAATGTTTATCACTGAAGTAAAAAATTAAGAGATGTTYCAGTAACCTCCATAAGTGAGTCCAAAATAATTCTACTGTAATAAGGAATAAAGATTTGTGAGATGGAGGCACTGCAAAAAATGGAAAGATACATCCATTTTTCTATTATTTCTATTGTTACATTTTTTTGCCTTAAATGGGAAAACTTACATTGAAAATGCTACTAGAATACAAATGATTTGATTTTGACTTTTGTAGCTATAATGGCATTGTAGGTGAATGACATGTTGGGCTGGAAGCTTCAAGTGGAACTTCCATAGTCCTCAGCACATCCTKTTAAGTGAAATAATAAGCTTTCATATGGCTCAGTTTTCTGGGGTTGCAAATWTCTCTCACAAGATATTTCTTCAAAACTAACAACTTTTTCTATAATTCCATGTCTGTTCTATGATCCCACTGAATTTAACAGGTATTGGGTCAATGCTGGAAATCAYAGTATTGTGTTTAATTTCTCCCACTGCCATTTTGAGAATCTCTGAACCTGGTGTCTTCCATTTGCCATCCAAACAGAAGATAATAAACTCAACTTTACCATACTAATGAAATCTGCATTTTCAAGATCAGGAATCCATGCAATCTTAATGATACTTTTAGAAAGGTCAAGTGCTAGAAATGAGATTTACAGAAGCCAGAAAGCTGGGATTGAAGTCAACAATGAGTACTAGAAATGGGTATGATTAATACTCTCTTGTCAGGGAGAATTTAATGATAGCCAGGAAGAAAATGACTACCTCAGTTCAAGATTCTAAACTACGGATTGTATTCTTGGCGTTCAGGCATGCAAATTGATAAACTCTCCCTGAAACAAGCCAAAAACAAAAAAAGAGTCCTTGAAAATAATTAATTATTTTCTAGCTGAACATGNCATGCAAACTTTTTTTTTTTTTTCTTTCTTTTTTCAAATAAGAAAACAGTATCAAGCATATATTCCTGCAAACAAGCTTGGGACACATTCGCCAGGTAACATAAAGGATTCTGATTAAGGAAAGGTGATGGAATAGAGGTGTTGAATTGGCCAACTTCATCAAGTTCTGGCTGTTCACATACTCAACAACAGAACTTTAGGTACCCAAMGAAATCTGACCATTTCTAGAGTGTTGAGAACTACTCTAGTACCTAGATTTTTAAAGCAGAATAGAGGTACCCTAAATTCATTTGTGGATCTTGCCCTTTGCCATCCATTTTGTCTTCYAGTGTCTGAACTCACAACAAAGTATAGATTAATTTATAAAATAATTCRAAACCTCTGTTTTTACAAGCTTAGAAAGAAATTAAACAGTATTAGATCAGTTTTTCTCTGTACTTTTAATGTGTGATTATAAATGACGTAGCATAGGCTCTTTTGGAATAAAAGACTTACAGAAACTTTACAAGGAAGTGGCTTTTTAAATCAGGAGTGAATACAGTAGCCATCCTCTGCTAGGTAAATTTTTGCTACTTAGATTTGGTCCACAGAATGCAATTTGCTTTCAAAATACAAAACACAGCCACAGCAAAATRGCTATACTTTGTACAGTACATCTGCTTTACTTCCTCCCAGAGAACTCTGGTTTTCCTTAGCTTTTAAGCCACAGGGTAAATGATACATCTTGATTCTGAAGTATGACATCAATCTGATGGTTTTAAAGACAGTAACTGTCTCTCAGAAAAACCTTAAAGTGGATCTGGGGTCAGACAGTGAGATTAAAAGTTCTTCATGTATCAGCTCCATCCCCTCTTGCATTTCGTGCTGCTGTCACCCCTCAAGGTGTAGGACCTGCATTTCTCCTATCAGARCATGGATATGCCTCTACTGTGCGTTTAAAGCCACTATCTTCTTGCAATTCCTATACAATCTTCTCAATGAAACTCCAACTACAGCTTTTTCTTAGATACAGTGACAGAGAGGCTCAGTCATGAGTTGCCCCAAAAGGCTTAAGGCAATTTTTTAATTTTTGCAAAAAATTATTGAGTAGAAAAAAATTCTACTCACATTRCATTTTGCATGTTGTGGCAGTTTCCCATGTTGAGAATTGAAGATATAATGTTTTTATGGAGGGATATTTTGTTTTCATAAACTTCAGTAAACACTAACTGCATAAATCCCTCGTAAACAAACATAAAATAAGCTTATCTTCCAGCTTATAGGAGAGGAGCTTAATATCCACTTCTTTCAGATAAGTAATTTTGGAACTGCACTGGGTAAACATTTCAAAAGCAATTAAAAAAGTAATCCTTGATTTTTGATAAAGAACTTGAACATCCAGTGAYCTATGAACATATATTTTTTTTTTTAATTGAAGAGTATTATATTGTGCATAACTACATGTAACCTATCAGAAAAACAAGCAAAATATTATTAAACAGTGAAAGTGGGCATTTGCTTTACATATGCTTTAAATACTTCTTTATTTACATGGCCATTTTCATAAGCTGCYGTATAAGCAGCATAACTTTATTTTGCAAACAAAAAATAACCCTGAAAATACATGGATGGGAACTGAAAGCTCAATATAAAATCAACATCTGGATTCATATAAAATTCCCATGGTAGCAGGTCCTAATTTTTCAGTAAAACATGATTATAGCTAAGAAWACAATTACTGGTTTCATTTTATTGGGACTCAATAAAGTTCAAACACAATAGCTGAAAAGAAGGCAAAACAATATCATAGCTTTAGACAAAGATGAATCCAAAATTTGTGGTACAGTCCTTAACTGTATCACAAATGACAAGAAGCAGGGGAGCAAAAATAGGGTGAGAAAAAAAAGAAACAAAAATAAATACAATTTTTTTACACTATCTCGTGGTCGTTAGTACTGAGCAACTGGTTGGGTGTTTGGCTTCCACTCAGGGCCAAATCAATGTACAAAAAAACCACAGAGGGCTTACTTTTAGGCTTTCGAGGATTGCTCAATTGTGCAATAATTTCTGACTTTCAAAGTCAACACRAAAAATAGAAACAATTCTGTCAGATATGAGAGTTTGAAAGAATGGGAACTTCAAATAATACAGTATTATGGATGCTGGAAGATGAAAAACGCTTTCAGAATCAGGTTTGTGGCTMCAAGTGTTATGTAGATCCTTAAGCTTGTTCAGTTGTGAGCTAAACACAAAAATMAAAAGGCAGTCATACAAATCCTTAAAAAGTATTGCTGCTGGAGAAAAGTAGATACATTCAAAATGAAATTGAGCACAGAAATTTCTTCCAGTTGACAAATARCAAATAGGAAGGCATGAGTAAGAAATCAAGTAAAGGGTGTAGGAAACCTGCATGGATGAGCAGGGACCTTCTATCAAATCTCAAACAGCAGAAATAACTTTTATAGGATATGGAAAACGGGACAGGCCACATGGGAGGACTATAGGAACATTTTCAGAGGAGCATCTTCCTTCAAGAGGAAGGCCAGTTGGAATTCAGTTCCAGCAAGGACAAGAAGGGCTTCTATAAGTACATCAGCAAAGGGAAGATTGGGGAAAATGTGGGGCCACTGCTGAAACAAATGGGTGATGGAAGACACAGAGAAGGTGGAAATACTGAATGTTTCTATGCCTCAGACTTTACTGAGACAAGCCCTCAGGAATCCTAGACTTTGGCTTAGGAGGGGAACGCTGGAGAAAGGAAGAATTCCTCTTGGTTTGAGAAAGTTGGGTCAGAGATCAGCTAGGCAGACTTAACACYCATAAATCCATAGGCTCTGATGGGAGGCACTCATGGATGCTGAGGGAGCTAAGTCACTCTCCATTATCTTTGAAAAATCATGGAGATCAGGAGAGGTGTCCAATGACAAGAGAAAAGCCAATTTTGCTCCCATCCTCAAAAAGGACAAGAAGGAGGACCTGGGAAACTACTGGCCAGTCAGCTCCAGCTCCTTCCCTGGGAAGATGATGGAACAGATCATTCTGGAGGTCCAGAAGGTTTGGCAGCAATAAATGCAAATGTAGCATATAGAAAAAGAAATGGAAAAATGAATCAATCTCCCCTTAATTGACAAAAGGGGTTACAATACTGTGAGCAGTAATATTAATAATAGAGCTAGGATGAACTGTTGATAGATCATTAATATTAAAAGTAGGAATGGAGAAGAGAAGAAATTGATAATCCCAGCTGCATCTAAATTACTGTATTTCATCCACTTGTACTTAGTGTACATGTGTTCACACATTCCTAAAAGAAAAGTTATGCCTTCAGTGTTTTTCAATGTATGATATAATATGAWTTTAGATATCATATCGTTACAGCAACAAATCCTTGTAGTACTGGGTAGTACTTGAAGAAATTACTGAGCTTCAAGAGAAAAAAAAATTCTGTCAAAACTACCCTCTTCTCCCTAGATGAGACCAGTCATATGAAATGTGCCAAAATATGTTGTGGGCTTGTTCATTATTTCAATGGAAAAGTCTTATAGAACTAATGTTTCAGTCAGACGGCTTAAAATATACTGCATATATCTAACTCCTACTTACATATGAAGGGGGAGGAGGAAAAGAAACATAAACCTATCTCTTTGGTCCAAGTATTTTACCTCTCTTCCAGTCTCCACAAAGGAAAAGATAACATGAAAGCAGTAATTTTTTTTTCTAATTAAGCTAAAATTCGGGATGTAATTTACGCATATTGGGCAAGATGATGCTCCTATATAGATGCAAAATAAGACTTTTCCTTGAGCAGCTTATAAAGAGACTTTGGATTCAGTACAACTGTGAGAGTAACAAGATGTTAGAACACAAAATGACAGACTAAACCAACTTCAATGAAAGTATATGGTTATTCAGCAGGATTAGTGCAAGGCATGATGCAGGAAGAGCATTACATTGTCATCCATTAGAAATAAAAGCATTAGGTAGCTATTTTCTGTAAGGTTTTAAGAAAGAAAAGGATTTTAAGGAGAGAACTGAGCAAAGAGAGTAGTCTTTCTGTTTTATGTTCAAAAAAAGAAGACTTTTCTTCTACCAGTGAATRCCAGCATATTCTTTTCCTGATTAAAAGATTTTGCCGTATATCAATAAATTGAAAATTCCTGACCTGTTTTTCCAGATAAATGGCAAAAATAATAAATATATTTTCCACTCAAATATTTGGTTTTCTTTTTTTTTTTTTTTGAGAAATTTGTCTTAAGCCACAAGAAATGTAGATTATAATATTGCCTTAGACCAGAAGCTAAGACTACAAGGGATCAACTACTTTTGTCACAAGAACAAAAATAAGATATTGGTGGCTACATGGTCAATACAGTCTGTTTTCTCACGTATACCCAGCCCAGCTTCCTCCCTTCCTTTCAAAGAAAGAAATAAGATTATGAATGGTTTAACAAAGCACATAATTTGTTTGTCTAAGGTAAAGGAAATACAATTATTTATTTGGTATAATATAAAATCCTTTTCTTTTTCTTCAGCACTATGCTATATCCATGACAAAAATGAAGAAAACACCTGAAGAACAGATGATGAGAGTAGAAGTAGCACAATACTGATAAATGTCCTACGCTCTCAGGTGTGGGAAGGGATTTGACAAAATGCTTCAAACTCTTATACTGAAAACCTCTTTGTCCACTACTTCTGTGTCTTAAAACAGCAGAAGAGTTGGTAATAACAATCTTCTAGGATAACTAGATTTTATATTTTCTTAAGGGATGGAATTATGTTTCAAGCTGTAAAGGAGTCATACAATTGTACTTGAAAAGTTTGGTATGACATGTGAAGATAAAATAAAATATAGAGGTTTTATGTTCCAGTATGCAATCATACACATTAAAGCAAATAAGTCCAAACATATCATTCCAGGTAAGAGTTTTCATCAGACATGAATGTAGCTGACAAAAGGGTAGACTTTCTTAGCAGATTATGCACTAAATGACAAAAAATTGTGGCTCCTCCATAAACATTGAATATTAGATATTTCAAAATAATGAATGTGATTTAAGTTACCTAAATTTAATCGTTACTAAAAAATTGCTTGCTTCTAAATGTATAAAATATTATTAAAATTTGTTATATGTTAAGATGTGAGTTGMTAAGTGCCTTGCTCATGTTAAAGTGTACCACATTATCTGTGTACTCATCACAAAATCCCTCTTAAGTTTGCATAAGAATAATGAAACTTTTTGTGTGCAAAAGAAATAAACTAATAGACAAATAGGTCCTCAATTGTTTGCAAATTTCCTTYTGATTGCCTCAAGAATTTTGATTATCTTCAGACAACTTTTCTGTCAAGATGTGAATGTGTAACTGCAATTAAACCTTGCAATATGCAGAGGTTGGGAATATAAACCTTGTAAACAAGACACAGCTGTCATACAGAATTTAATTCCTTGTAACCCATCAGAATCCCTAGTCAGTACCATTATTTGCACTGAGATTTTTGGTAAATTGATGGTGAATTAGGGAAACAAAACTAATTGGGGAAAAAAACCAACTTGATTGGGGAAAGAAAAAAAAAAAACCAAACCTGAAATAGCTACTAGATTATCACTGAGCTCTGAATAAAGAGACCAATAATGTGGAATAAGCATACTTTATGGAAAGATATATTGCTATASTTGGTGTTACTTCAGATCTCCCTTYAATCACAGGATCRAAAAGAAGAACTAGCTTGGCTTTTAACTTTGTTAAACAATCAGGAATAACTCCTGGCATGTAGATTGCAATGAGATATTTTTTTTCCCAGCAATTACAAATKAATTAAAAATGGATAAAGTATTGCTGTGTTCTTTAATTTAAATTTTCATCACTGTGACTGCCTCAAAATCTATCCTTTCATGATTACTTAGCTATTTCAAAAAATGTTTGAAAACACAGTCAAAATGTTATATTTATAACTTCTTAATTTTTTTTAATATTGGCATGTCAAAATATTATTTCACAAGATCGCAAGATGTGTTCCATCAGCAGAAAAAGTATATTAGAAATATGCATTCATGAACCAAAAAGGGAGAGAAAATRATGAGGAGGAAAAAAGATATATTTAATTTAACACTTTTCTTTTTTTTTTTTTAATAGAGTTTCTTATTTTACCCCAAGTTGGAGAAGAAAGAAAGAAGTTTGACAACACCCAATTAAACCATTGCAATAATTCTTGAAATAGAATTTTTTCAGGYGCTTCCTTTGGCCTTGGGAGTAAATTTAGGCAAGCAGATACAACTCTGACTTCTGTTGTCTGGCTCTTTGGTTTCTTAAACTGGAGTATCATTATCTTATCTTTATTTTACCTTATTTTAATGAAATTCTAACTTTTTTTTTTTTTTTCATTGATTAGTACAAATGTTGTCAAGCTCTAATGTTTGTGTTTAAATTTTAAAGGGAGACATCATCTTTGAGTGCCTGTGATTGAGACTGGAAGCTCTCATCATAAGTATTGAAAAGAGGTTTTTCTGTTTGGGAGACTAATTTTAGATAAGCTATCTATCTCTTTTCCATTAGACAATGTTAGATCTAGTTTATACACTCAGCAAATTGTCCAAGTTTGGATGAAATAGGCCTGGGCCTTTACACATCTTTGTGTGAATAAGGTGTAAGCTTGGGAAAACACGAAATAAAAATTTCCGCTGACTATGCTAAGTAATATGAGCTTTCAGCAGTCAGAGATTTGGAAATCAKACCTTGGTCCTCCTATTATAGATAAATGATGAGGAATTCCATAACTTCAAATAAAGTGCCAGGYAATGTTACTTTTATTACTGCTTTACAGAGCCATGCCCTTTGCAKGCACAGTTCACACAGCTCAACAGATATATTTTATTTTGAATTTACCATTGATCTAAGAAACTACATGCAGCAGAGAATAACACTAAGCAGGACTTAGAAAAATGTTTGAGTACTTTTAGGTGCAGTGTTTTTAACCCTCGAAAATTAGAAGAGACGAGRAAGAACTTTACTCATTCAGTGTACAGGTTTATTATGGTCTCCAGCATCAACATTAGCAAGAGAAAAAGTTAGAAAGACTGCACTTCACACTTTATGGAGAGAGAACAATTTCCAGTTTGCTGGAAATGTGCACCCAGAAATGCTTGGATAAACACACAATTCACCTAACAAGGCCATTTGAGTTTGAAATCATCAGTCACAGAGTACAAACCACAGAGTTCAGTCCTACCATGACCAGCCATTATTGTGCAATCAGCAGCCATGACCAAGAACTTTGCTAGTGACCAGTAAAATGAAATTAAAAAAAAAAATTTCTTTCTTTTTAGAAATCACAGTTTAAAATGGGGTTGGCAAGGAGAGCACTGCCTGGATGGTAAAATCTGTGYTTTGTGATCTTCAAGAGGATATGAAAACTCAGCCTAATACCTTTTAATGGTGTCATACAGATTCTCTCTATCCAGTATAAAGTATATAACAATAAAACAATGAACTTGAGGTATGTAATAGATTATGTTATTTTAGAATGAGCAACTCAGGATATCCAATAACTGAAAGGTGATTGCACRCTAACATAGTTATTGCACTCTTTCCTCTTCCTACACTCAGAGCAACTAAGAAGGTTCAGTAATAGGAAAGTAGAAAATTCTGTTGATGAAATATGGATAAATGTTTGTCAGTGATGAAGACAGTATGGTAGAATGCATTCAGAAAAAAAAAAAAAAAAAAAAAAAAAAAAAAAAAAAAAAAAAAAAATTTGAGGTGTGCATTAGGTATGCTCAGGGAAGCTGTGCAGGCTCCATCCTTTTGGGTTCCAGGACACAACTGAACAGTGACCTGAACAGTCTGGTCTGATCTCACAGCTCGTTGTGCTTTGTGTGGGGGTGCACTGGAGACTTTCTGACATCTCTAAAAGCCTGAATGGCCATATGACACCGTATCTGCCTATGGGTTCTTTTTCCACTCTTTCCTGACCTAGTGCATGAAACGAGGCTCATTACTATTGGTTGTCATGTAATAACCTGCTATGTGGGATATAGTAATGAAAGTGCTACAGAAATCAAAAGGAATGCTAAGAGACTATTAAATGCAAATAAAATATATATAWAMWYTTTTTTTTTTTGTGATAGAGAAGTGTGTACTTCTTTTATTTCAACTCCTTGTGGATATTTGTACAACGCATCTTTATGGAGCATGAATAGGAAAATTTTGCATTCACAKGTGTGAATGGAAAAATAATTGTTCTTGTAAGCAAAGAATACRCAATCCTGTTTTAGTTGCTATATCTTAATCACAAATATCTTTCCAATGGGTGAAAAACAATATCATAAGACTTGTCTACCGAGGGCTACTTACTCCCATTATATAATTTAATCTTCTCTGGGTGCTGAAAGATATATCGATGAAAACCTTTTCCAGGGAAATCTTATTCTGCTTGCAGATATTCTAGGAGCAAAATTTATCAGATTAATTACTCATTGAGTTATTAAGAACATTGTGTTTCAATATTATTTATTGTCGTTATAACCATCATCAAGAACATCATTACTATTTCCATTGTTCCTATGCCCCAACTTTCACTGCTGAATGTCAGGTCCAAATATTTTGTGATGAACTGATTAAAGAGATAATTAAATTTTCCTTCCTGAAAATAAAATCTTTGTATTCCCTAAAAATAGTTACTTTCATCAAGTCATGTTAGAAGCACTGCAACTGCTGATAATATACTGTCAAAGAAGACAGAAAGAAAAAAGATGATTTGCCTGAAGATTCTTCCTCACTGAGTAGTACAAGATATTAAGTAATCTTCTGTATGATGGATTCACTAAGGAAAGCATAATTTTAGGGAATACAGAATATCAGGCACTTTCAAAGTGATCGGCAGAGAAATGTTTATCCAGTTTTAAAAGTCACAAGAAAACCAACAACAAAACACCCCTGCAAGAACAACATCCCACCACAGCCTCTCAGGTTTCTTGGATGATCRACTGTAATGTTTTACATTATTTTTTCTTCAATTGCACTGAGTCATATTAGCATGTATGTGTCAGGAAAAACAAAAATGTTACATTAGTTGGAAGTATTTCAATAACCTTCCAATATTGATTAAACAGGATACAAAGCTGAATATAGATTTACTCAGGTCAAAAATGTCATAATCTTTTTTTTTTTCTACTGGGAAGAGCATAGAATGCAGATGAACAGCATTGTAATTTTTTAGTGGCAGACATGGGTAACACATTCTAGGCAAAGCAGAGTATTTTTTTCTTCATCTGTTTTTATTTTTTTAATTGGCTTGATCTTTTATATGAAATTCATATGTCCTCGTTGCTGAAGTTAACTGATTTAGTTACCTTCAGCCATGCAATCAAAACGTTTGATCAGGTCATTCCCTGCACCCACTTAGCAGTTTGTCCTCTCTTCTCTTTGAATGCAATTTCCAGCTCTTTTCCAGGTTGAGAGGACACTTCAGGACATGTGTGTGTGTGTAGGTCTGTATGTTGTGTGCCAGATACAGGAATGAGACCAAGTCTCTCTATCCACTRATTTGTCTGTTTGTTTCTGGTGCCAGCAACTGCAGAGGCCAATGAACCTGTGTGATGAGCTGGGGTATTTACACCAGCATGTGATTGCTGGTGAAAATGAAGCCGGACTAGCTGGCAAGTAGGATAAAAGGTTTGGGAGCCACATAGTGGARTATCCAGAAGTCTGGGCTTACACTGAATAAAAAAAAATGGATCTGCAAGTTGGCTACTGGAAAGTGCAGGATGTCAGCTAACAGGAAGGCTATGGCGGTAGATGTCATCTACAAATAAGCATATAGGTCTGGTTCAGCTCCTGGAAAGACTCTTTTATAAATGTATGTCCCTGTGTGTGAGGAGATGAGAGGAGTTTGGTACAGACTGAGTGACTGCAGCGATCTGTAGAGTGTGAGTGTGTGTGTGCCCTTAGAAGTGCACCCTGCTGTGTGCAGGTCTGAGTTTGTAGCAAAGGCAGAAGGGCTTTGGGCTTCAGAGATTGGCATGTCCAGGTGCCAGAAATTTGAGAGAGCCAGAGGTCAGCCACTGCTCACAGCAACAGGAGATTGAGTCAGTTTTGTGACTGCAGTAAGACCTGAATGTGTTTTGCAGTCAGAAGCAGAAAAAGAAGGGAAATGGGCTCTTCCATCCTTCATTAATAAAGCACCATTTCATCTCCTGGCTGTGTCAGAATAGCTGAGGCTTGCCTACTTCAATCCACCTCGGAGAGGAGGGTGAGATCRCATCAAAGCATGGTGTGTGTGATAAAGGCAGAATTCCTCTTAATCCCCTTGGCAGTTATTTCATAACATGAGAAACACATTTTTATTTTTTAGTTGAAAAGCTAGAATTAATAGTTCTATTATGAAAGCACCTGCAGGCCCTGCTTTAAGATTGGAGACTGGTTGTGAAAGCCATTGCCTTTGGGGACAGATAGATTTAGTTCCTTCCTAAAGGAACTGTGGTCAACGGACAGACTATTTCTGGCCTCCAAACTTAAACCATTTTCAAATAGTTTTTCCTTTAAGTACACAGAAGCAGGAAGCTTCTGTGCAACGTGTGCTTGCAACCCAGAAAGCCAAACATTCTCTGGGCTGCATCAAAAGCAGCATGGCCAGCAGGACAAGAGAAGGGATACTGATCTCTCCATTCCACTCTGGTGAGACCCCACCTGACACATGGTGTCCAGATGAAGACCAACAACATGGTTAGAGATGGAACATTCTACAAGGAAAAGCTGACAGAATTGGGTTTGTTCAGCCTGGAGCAAAAGAAGACTTTGGGGTGACCTAATTGGAGCCTTCCAGTGTGAAGGGAGCCTGCAGGAAAGATGGAGAGAGACTCTTTGCATGAGCTTGTAGTGACAGGAYAAGGGGAATGGATTGAAACAAGCAGAGTTTGGTTTAGATTAGCTATTTGGAGGAAGTTCTTTGCTGTGAGAGTGGTGGAACAGGTTGCCCAGGGAAGTTGTGGATGTCCYATCCYTGGCAGTGTTCAAGGTYGGASAGGGCCTGAGRAACCTGKTMTAGTGAAATGCTTTTATGYTTATATCTAATGGGTTTGTTTTCTTATTTGTCATGTTATGCAAGAAAGTGAAGAAGAAGGACCTGATTATTCATATTATACTATTCATATTCACTTAAGGATCTTAACATTTATTTCATAAAATAGCTTATGATTTATAATGTGATAAATATATATTGTTTTACAAAGTCAGTCAACATATTTATGATTAAAGGGTTTTTGCCATTGTGTTTTTCAAATTACCACACTAATGTGCTACTATTTACTGTAAAAATGACACTTAAAACTGMATACTATAGTCATTTTATCATTGCTAGTTAGAGATGATAGGAAAAGGCCAAAAGAGCAGGGGAGAAAAAAGGCTTAGTGGTGAATACTGTGAGCCAACAGCATGATGCACAGCTAAGTGGGAGCCTGTGCAGAATCTGTGGAGTTYTCTGAATTGAAGGCCACAGGATGGGGAAAATGACAGATACTTATGCAGGTGAACTGACAGAGCTTGCAACGTGTGAAAACACCTTCCTGAGAGAGCTAAGAAATAGCATTAACAATCCCACAGCTGCAGGGCTGTGAAAAGATGAGGTACAATAAGCACTGATGGGAAACCTCAGGAAAAATTATTCTACAGTGAGAAGTTAGATGACCCATTTAGTTGACAGTGTTTTAGCCAGCTCCCTTAAATAAATGGAACAGAAACAATAATTTATCATTGTTCTACCTCCTTGTCTCTCTTATGAACCTGAATGTATTAGCTCTCTGACTCTTCCACATGACTATATTAGGACATGAAGTTTGATTATTCATGCATGAAATGATTAATCTTTGTTTTAACTTATGGTTTATCCTTTGCTGTATCAATGCTGTGATTAAAAAAATGATGCCATTTACACCAATTGTCTAAACTGTATGGGAATTTTCTACTTCTGTTCCTTTTAGGAAAATTCCTGCTCATGCAAATCACATAATTCTGTGAAAGCTCATAATTTTTAATAAAAAACRTATTTGGTATATGTTTCTTAGCTCCGTAGTAAAGATTGCTCATGCACTAAGGCAATCTCTTTCAAACTCAGCAAATAACAGAAGACCCCAGCATAAATCTTTCTTCTCATTCTCTCTGTGAGGGATTTTAAAAAGACATTCTGTATMCTTTTTAAGTCTTCTGCATTGTTCTTTCATACTTTGAAACTTTTCTTTGTCACCATCGTGCATAAAAATAATATTGTGAAATCTGGAAGTTTCATGAGTGTGAAAACAAATCTTGATTCATTTGAAAATCAACTGAGTATTGAGATTTTCCAGAGTTGAAAGGTAACCTCTCCAGTGTTCTTTCAATCTCGAAACCATGTCCATCAAAGCCACAGCAACTACTTATCCTGGCCTTGAAAATACATTTCAGAAAAAACATGGAGACAAAACAGATTCAAGAACAGCTGATGYACACATTATGGATGTGTGATGTACATTCATGTTTTAAAGAGGTAAATATTTATAATCTGTTGTGGTACAGAAGAGCAAGGACCTTTATTATACAGCTACATCAGGAATAAAAAGATGTACACAATCTCTAATAGCTCAGTATTTTTGTGGTAAAAATTAGAAGCAACTAGACCACAGTCTCAAAGCTAATCCTTCCTTCCTTGAAATATGTAATGCTAATATGTTCTTGATTATAAAAGAAATTGCCAGTTACTAAGCAAAATAAAACAAGAGAATAAGCTGGGGGAAAGACATTTGCTATTAATTTTTAATTGTTACGAGTATGTCTTTTTCTAAGAAACACAAACATGAATTTACATCATGTCATTCTCAATAAGTAGAATTTTCCCTGAATGGACTTCRTAATGTAGGTCTAAGACTGTACACAGTTTTGGGGGGATGGGGGGGTTAATAATAATAAGAGCATTATGTAGACATCTATCTATAATTTTTTTAGTGATGTGTGATATTTCTCCAAGATCCATAGGAAAAGACTGATGGCAGCCCTTCAGGAAGGGGTAGGGAAAATGCAGGAAAARAGTAACAGGAAATATAGGAGAGGAAAAAGGAACAACAAAATACAATTCCATCTGTAAAGCTAGCCAAGCAAATAGGAAGAGTTTAGATACTGGAATATTTTTAAATGTAAAGAAAACTAAGAAGAAAGAGACAACACATTCTTCAACACACATTTTTTTTGTCTCCTAATTGGCAAATTCCTTACCTATCTACTGTAAAAAGTGCTTGCTTCCTTGGACCTGTACATAGTTGTTTGCTTCCATTACCAGACATCTCTGAATGACTTGAGGAAAATGATAAACCTACAAGATTGGATCACCAGAAAAGTTTGTAATTAAGCTGCAATGAAGCCATAGGATGATACTATGAGAAAGTAGGAGGATTAAAACTAGATCCTAGGTTTAAAGCAKTTTGGAGAATTTCCTGAAAAACCCTGAAAGACAACCCTGAAGGTTTGGTGCAATTAGAATCAAATGGTGCAGAAGAAATTTTTTTTTTAATGTTTGGTTTGTTAAGACATTTTACTAWTCCTGCTTGGAACAATGTTCTCTTGCCCCCAAAGTCCCAAATCAGTTCAGAGATGTTTGATTGGGCTACCTTCAGTGAAGCACCTCAGATTTGTTGACTGTTCATTTAATGGAGGATGCCAGGAACTTAAGGGGCCTGTAGTAGGACTGGCAATAGACATTTTACTGTTTGAAGGAGAAAGGTAATAATCCTTTTCATAACCTTGATACAAGGTTCTAAGTGACATTTAATAAACAATGTGAGGGTGTCCTGGTTACAGAGAAAGAGGGAGAGATAATGCAG
>NW_026623434.1:173414-183594 GCF_030028575.1 Malurus melanocephalus
TTTTAGATCAAGTTTTTAATAGAACCATCATAAAAATAGCATCTTTTCATCTGGAAAGCAGAAAACAGAAACAGTGTTTTTGTCCAGTTCAAGCAATGCTGGAGACACCAAATCACCTCATAAAATAATTACTAATTTCAAATTACAGTAATTTCAGAATGTATAAGCTAARTTCAGGTAGTCCAGAATCTGTTTGGGTACCTGATAAGGAAATAGGAAAATCATTCTTTTCRTCCTTGTTCTTCAAGAATTTGTAGCTTCAAGATATCAAAGAGAATCTGTCACTAGCACTAGCTGTAGCAGACTCAATGAAATCACAGGAGGAAAAGAAAATTTATGTCTAGACAGATAAGAGCAGGTTGATTATGCCAAACTATTTTGTAATACTGGTAAGGGGAGGAATACAAAGTTTGTGGAAAACACACTGAGAAGCTAATTTATGTGGGAAAAATGCTTAAAATGAGGCAGTCATTACAAAATGAGGCTGCTGTCATAGCTGCTTTTATAAAATGGAGAAAATATTCATATAAGARAGGGCACCAATATATTTGCAATACCTTAAAAATCTGTGTCACTATTTGTTATGTATATTATGTATTAAATAATGATATGCATACATTATTAAGCTAATCCTGCTTTTGTCTATAACMTGCTAACAGTAGTTTTCACATGAGGTTAGAATGAATATTGATGGACATTTTTGTCAATTGGCTATAAATCTATGTAACAGGCTATTAAAAGGACATAACTTTTATAGAAACACACCTCAAAGAATGGGAGTGCATGGGGGGAAAACAGTATGTAGGATAGATGATCTCCTTTTTACTAGAGACATCTGCTCTTTAAAATGCATATTTTGTTCCTCCCAATTTGCATAGCTAATATTGARTTAATTGAAATCTGAGATCAGGAGTTTACGATATTCTTGGATGTCTTTAAACCTGCATAGAATCATATTTCTTGAATATGCCCATTGACATGAATATCCATAATCATGAAGGAATACAGCRCTGTCCTTGAAACTGTGGTTAAGACAAATAATTTGTTCTTTATTTCTGAATATCAGAACACAAAATAGTTATAATTTGCAAGCTAGTAACTGAATCTCTGTTTGCTAAGCAGTGGAAAAATTAAATTGAATGAGGAGTCAAGCAAGATCACAGATATTTTATTTTGTTAGTATGCAAGTCATTTTTTCCTAAGGATTGAATCAACAAAAATATCCAAATATTTATTGTTTAATTACTTGCAGTTTAGGAGTAAATACACTGAGCTGTTTCAAAGTGATTTATTCCTCTCTTAAACTGCATACAATCCTCTGTTAAGTATGTTGATTTCCATTTTTATTTGCACGAAAGAAAAACAATTATTTGACATAATTACTGGCATGCTGTTGACAATTTGTCATTTGATTCATCCAACGTTAATATTTTCAAGGGCAATAGTGATATTCTTGCCATCCCTGTAAGCAGTAAATGGTGATTTCTTTTTTTCTTTTTTTCTTTTCCTCCCAYCATTTTCATATTTCCCTTTTCTTTTTCTTTATGATGAATATTTCRGAGGTCTGTGCAAGGAATTGATCTATGCATTCATTTATTGTCTTCTTCATTCACCTTAGCAGTACTGCAGAAATATTACACACTCTAAACTAAAAGAAAAAAAAAAAAAAAAAGAAACCGGAAGGAAGCAACTGACTGTAAAACAAGCAATATTCAAATTCAATTTAGCAATGGCAATAGTAATTGGTTTGAACAGTTGAAACACTTCCAAGCTTTTATACATAAAAGCTCAGATGAAAATGAAAGATCTGCAATTCAAGCTACTGAATCATCTGCTATGGCAAAGTTTAGACTGCAAAAAAAGAAGCATCTGCTCTTATTCCCTGAATTCTCTTTAAATATGTAAATTAAAATGTTTCCACAGCCTAAATGGTAAATAGTATATTTTCAATGTGCTTGTATGTCCTTTTTCTTAAGGAATCTCCGTTGGGCTCACTACCACTGACTTTAATGATTCACAAGTTTTATGTGAATTGGTAACCCAGCTCTTAAGGACATAATATTATGTACACTGTACCTCAATGCACATTATTGCTAGGAAAAGAAATACTTCAAAGGACAGTTTAAATATCTCTGGTTTTCTGCCCCAATGTTGTTTTTAGTACAGGCAATGAAGTTTTCTCAAGGCTACAGTAAGTGATATTTTATTGTTAACGGCTGTTTAAGCATTGCAAACTTTTAATAAAACTTCTGRTCCTGAAGGGTGTTGGATACTCTCAAGTGCTATTACATTAAATGTGAGTAAAGACCTTGAGGTGCCTCCTAGGTGTTTAGACTATTCATTGAGGCCTGCTACAAGTTCAAGCCTAAAATTAATTCTGATCTTAATGTTRGAATATACCAACAGATGGCATTTTCTCAAAGTACAGAGTTTGAGAGCAAACCAGTAAGGGCTGGAATAAATACTACCATGATGATTTTCAAGCACTATACAGTACCGTTAACCACAGTACAAAGCCACATGGTTGAGAGAAAATCTATGAAAGCAGATTAGACTGATTTTTCCCTCTTAGTAGATAATTACATTGCAATTTTAAGTCTTCCAGCATAAAATATGAGATAGTTTCTGCTGTATTAAAGAATACATGCACAAATCAACAAAAGTCACTATTTTTATACTACTGTGTGATGGAAGAAAAGTGAAAAAAGTCTATCATTCCTTCTGAAGAAAACACCTCTAACTTTCTAATTAACATGAGCCAGAAGAAATGTTGGTCAAATTATGTTAAAAGATCGATTTATTACCTCAGTCTTTTCAAGTATAAATTTGAACTCCACCCATATGAAGTTCAACCAAGTTAAATTATTGAATTGCRAGTCTCTATGCATATAAGCTATAAGCTTCCTATAAATCAACCTTGAATTTCTGGACCGGATTCAAGTCCTGATTTTTTTTGTTTTATTAGTATTTCCTGCAAAAAGTAGAAAATATTACTTATGGAGAAATTAATTGTTTTAGGGATTGTTTTATATCGCAAAAATGAGTCTGATAAACTGGACATATGAAAAGCGTAGTCTTTAAAATCTCAGCTAATTTGGTGTGCTTTGTCTTCTTCTGATGTCATTCACCTTTTTAATACCTTTTTAATACCTTTTTAATACCTTTTTAATACCTTTTCAATACCTTTTTATTAGTACTTATGAAGAGGAAATACACTTCTAATAAATCAGATTGCATCAAATGATACAGTTCTCAGAAAAGGATGTCTAAGGAACTTTACCAACTTTTCTTAACCCAGCCTATTCTTTTGACTTGACTTGAAAATGCAAAATATAGCTGGCTGAATATACATTACTTACCATCTTATGGAAAGATTAAATTTTAAAATAATTATTTSCATCCATACTATGATGAAACTGAGACCATTTCAGACTGAAAAACATGGCTCAGTACTGCTCATTAAAATATTTAAATGGAATACAAGAAATCACTTTCCSTCCTTTTTTTATACAGGAATCAACAAGAAGAAGAATTTGAGTCATGAWTGTTAATCTCACTTGCTGTTCTGACTGTTTAAGTGATAGAAGTGAGCAAGGAAGAAGTTCTCTCTGCTATGATCAGAAATTTCATTCAGGAAATGGAAAGAGTTACAACTGCTTTAAAAGTTCTGTTTTTAACAAGAGGTTATGACTAAATTATAAGCGGCAAGTTGAAAAATTGCACACCAGAACTATAATAAATCAATATATTTCATGTAGCTCATATAAAAAAAAAAAAAAAAAAAAAAAAANAAAAAAAAAAAAAAAAAAAAAAAAAAAAAAAAAAGGAAATATCACCCAGCAATATATTGGTTCTGTGGTTTGCTTTTTCCCCCCTCATTCTGAATTCAAAATTATGCATTTATCTTCAGGGAAAAAAAGCAAAAATAAAAAAACCAAAGGAAAACAAACAAACAAACCAAAATCTCCTCGAAATGGGTTATTTTCACTCTACTCTAGCTTTACTTCTAAATTTAAAATATAGTACTTCTGTACGAATAAGAATATTTGGAGGTGAGACAACCGATGAAAGTTTRTACTGCATCTGAAAAGCAAACTCTGTGGGTATCTCTTCAAATACTGACAACCAGTTCAGGTTCTCTTCCTTTACAAAAAACATTCTTTCTCAGTAAGCAGTCTTCTGTGAACAGTCTTCTGATTTTCACTAACTCCTATATACMATAGTAATGGGCATTTTATGCATTTTCAAAATCTTCTGGCTTTGAATCTTTTTCCATCCTTATCATCTACACCCTTTTCATCTGCTCCTGCTGAGAACTCATTGATATGTGGGACAGTAACTGCTGCATGAAGGTCACAGACAGAAGGCACACTTGAATAGACAGCACGTTGTTGAATTCTGGATGCATCTTTGCTCTAATACATTTCTTATTATCATAACGAATGTCATACTTTAAATAATAGAGAAATCGCAGTTTACAAAGGACAAGGGTTTTAGGACACTGAAAAGTAGGCAAATGGTGACTCTTAAAGGAAGAAGTTGCCATTCCTGACATTATTCTTGAGGAAAGAACCAGAGATTSAGGGACAAGATCAAGAGAAAGAGCTTAATATCAGACTATCACATGGAGTGCTTGAATTCTGTGATATCTGAATCACCTGAGTGATAGAGATGCATTTTCTCATCAGACCACTTCATATGGTATATAAGCCTGGATAGTGTATAARCCTGGATACTCSTTGTTGTTGTTGTTGTTGTCATTTRTCTCTGCATTTTGACTATTTTTCTGTGTTATCTCTCTTCTATTTTCAGACCTGTTTGTGAATCTAAAGAATTTTATAATGCTTCTAGAAACTTTTTAAACTCTATCCTCGTTAAGGGTATAGACAAAAGGGATAGAGTGCATCCTTAGCAGATTTACAGATCATACCAAGTTGAATGGTGCAGTTGACATACATGAAGGACAGGACGCCATCCAGAGGGACCTAGACAAGCTTGAGAAGTGAGACATGGGAATCTCATGTGGTTTAACAAGACCAAGTGCAAGGTGCTGCACGTGGGCTGGGGCAACTCCTGGTATYGACACAGGCTGGGGGATGGAGAGATCAAGAGCATCCCTGGGGATAAGGATGTAAAAGTGCTGATCCATTGATGTGCACTTGAAGCTGAGAAAGCCAATGGGTTCTGGGATGCACCAAAAGCAGCATGGCCAGTAGGTTGGGGAAGGTGACACTGACCCTCTAYTAATCTCTGGTGAAACCCCACCTGAAGTGCTGCATCCAGCTCTGGAGTCCCCAACAGGAGAAATTTTATCACCACAAAAACAAGTCARTCATATTAAAAATATTGTTCAAAGCTTTATCTACATTAACATAAAGCAATATTAGTAAAACCTTTGAGTTTTGCTGAGTGAGAGTATTCATTAATTTGAATTGGGACCAATGATTCTACTGAATTTCTTGAAACTAAATTTTGTGTTCATATACAAACTTTAGAGCTTTAGAGGCTGTATCTCACGTTTGAACATATTGCACTAAAGAACTTGGTTCCCCTACACCAGTCATAGGGTCCAGTTTCTAAGCATATCTCAGAAGGTTAAACTGGATTAAACACATTCTGTGACAGCAAAAAATATATGTTTCAGACACTGTTACACATAATGGTGATAAAATTTTCACAAGGATATGTCTTCAAAGAAATTATGTTTATAAATTTGCCATTTATTATATATTAAGAAATGTTATACATTAATATAAGAACCACAAAACTGGATGGTTATTTATCATTCATGTCTGTCCTGGGTTACTGCACTTGTGTCAGCCCTTGTCATGAAAAAAAGACACAAAGAAAAACAGTCCCATAAATATATTGAAAATTCATAGTCTTCAGTTTTAGTTCTCTTTCTACATACACCTTAAAATAAGATGCTTCTTCATCTCATGCCAGGTTTGATTAATGGTGTTCAAAGCAAAAATATAAGAATAAGACATGAATACTTGTTGTCTCCTAGTAAATTATAGGCTTTCACAAGCTGATATTTTATAGCCTGATTTTAAGGCACATAAATACCCAAAAGACTTACCAAGATTGTTCCTAACGACTGTCAGATCTTTAATTAATGGTAAAGTAAAACAATATTGAAAGCCATGGGGAGACCTTCAGGTTATCATGTAACAGATTACTTTTTGGGAATTACTTTGCAACAGCAAAATGGCATGGATGTCAATACATATATATGCATATTGGTGTGCAAGATGACATCAAAAGGAATTTGGGAAATACCACTGAGTAGCAGAAGGAGAAGAATCTCGAGGAAATTCTTCAATGTCTTAACTAAATTGTTTTATTTGTTTGTTGGTCTTTCACAGTGAGTACCAGGAAGCTGTGGAAAGCATTTTTAGGGAGACATAAACTGAACATTTTGATAGCTTTTKTCAGGCTCATAGGTCCATTCTTAATGAAAAGCCGACTAAAAGACAGAAATAAGTGGTCAGATGGGAAAAGCAGAGACAGCAGTTCATGRTGATAAGGTCCTCTCTATATAACACTCCAGAGGAAAATTGCTTGCAATTCTTCTAATATTTTTTCCCAGAAAATCTAGGTTTCTTAAAAGGACATTAATGACACTTGACAAGCATAAGAATGTCAGCAAGAAACACACAGAATAAATCAGACACTCAGATACTCTACGGCTTTTAAATTTCAGTTTTCAGATTCCATATTCATAACAATACATGCTAATAAATTTAACCTTGTTCTCTTCTGTTTCAAGTAAATTAATGCCCTCTTGGTTAATTRGTAGAAAATGTTTATTAAAACTGTCTAATGGAGTATGGCACCATTCAGAGGAAAAGTCAGATGCAGCAGGTTATTCAGGGTTTTAACCAACGAAGTTTTGAATATCTCCAAGCATGGAGAATCCACATCTCTGGACAATTAATTTTCAAACACTTTCAGAAGTAAATATTTTTTTTTTCTTATGTTTAAATAGATTTTCTTGCATGCCAATTTGTGCCTGTTGCTTCTTGTTCCTTTTGCTGGTATCACTGAGAAGAAAGTTCGACCTACATTATTCACGTCATCAGAGATTTAGAAACAATGATGAGCTCTCCTCTTGTTTTCTCTTCTCCAGGCTGTACAGTTCCATCTTTCTCAGCCTCTCCTTGTGTGACAAACTCTCCAGTCCCTTCTTTATCTTTGCAGCCCTGTGCTGGACTTGCTGTAGTGAGTCCATGTCTCTCCTGTACCTGAGATCCTGAGACTGCACCCAGCACTCCTGATCTGCCTTACCAGAGCTCAGCAGACAGGAAGGATCACCTTATCTGACCTGTTGGCAATGTTCTGACTAAATTGGGAATTCTTTCTAGATGAATACTGAAAAGGTCTAAATCAAAATACTTTGCTGGATGGGTAAATTTTCCCATAAATGCATTCAAAGTGAAGAAGTGGAAAGCAGCCAAATGAATTCTCTTTTGAGCATCTAGATTAATTCAGGGGATCTGCAGCTTTAAATACTATATCGTTTTCAGGTATTATGTATGGATCATTTAGAATAAAAMTAAGCAGAATACCAGCAACACATGTATCTGTTAAAGGCATTTTTGATTACTGTTTTTGTTAGAGAGATAAAGGTGGTAAGATTTATTACTGTCATTGTAGGTCAAAAAAGGCTTTTGGAAGGTGCACTTTTTATGGGTTTCAGGAGTTTCCCGGTTTTACCTGTTTTTCATGAGTCCTCACTGAGCATACTTGTATGTGAAAGGTAACAGGCTGTTTTGGAGGTATGTATTCCATAAGCTTTTTAATGTATGACCATATTGCTATGCCCAGTTCCCTGTTCCTACTCTTTCAAGATCTGTGATTGAACAGAACCTCTGACTTGTCTCAGTTTTGGGGTGAGCATGTGATGTACGTAAATTTTGACTTTCAGGAAGCTTCCTAAATGTCACCTACATTAATTTAGGTCATTACAGGGTATGAGGTTAGCTGGAGCACACGCTTAGATCTGTCCTGAGATGACTGATCAATTACACTCACAAGCACTGTAATTTTCCCTGCATAGTTCTCCCRTTGTGGGGTTAATGCAAAACTTACTCCATGATTACACAGTTGGCAGTGCTGGAGTCCAACCTTCTTCACTGAAGTGATGACAGGAGTTATTTTCTAAAGTAATAGAGGAACATTACTGCAGATTACCATGAGCTGTTACACTACTGAGAAAAGTGGTTTTCAATTAACATGACCTGAGAATGCAGGAAGTATGTTGGTGTAACTATAAAAATAACCTATACCTTTACTGTACAGTCACATTCAGATAACTTCTTACACAGTATAGTCAGTCACATCTTTACTAAGTGAGCAGATCTCACTTATTTGAAAGGTAAAGAGCATTCCCCTTGCACTCTTACACCATGTTCACCCATTTGCAGTGTGAGCAAGAAGAGGCAGACTCTGCAAAGGAGCTGCTCCTCTGGGCTGTTTGCCCACATGGGACTTGTGGAAGGTGGAACATTAGCAARGCAGGAAAGGAATTGATCTCCAGGGTGGCTCCTGAAAAATTGTTCTGTCTAACCCAAACATAGTTAAAAAGTTATTTCTTCTCTCTTTTGTGACAGACCCAATAGATATTAAAGGAGATCATGAATCCTCAGGGCTAGGTATCATGCAGCGCATTACAAAAACAAAAAAATCTCCTCCCTGTTTCAAAGACTGGAAAAAACATTTTGTTCTGTTTTAGTGATGAAAAATTGAGGTCCAGACTTGCTGAAAGTGATGGGGACTTTCACAGGAGATCTGGGAACTGAACACAGGCATTTTGAATCTAGTACAGTTAAGAATCAAGTCCCCATTATCATTAGGCTGAAATACAGGACAGTTCAGGTAGGAACTATAAAACTGAGTGAGCTTTAAAACTTTTTCAGTCAGCTAMTGAGCAATATTCAAATTAACTATTATAAAAGCTCTTAAGAAAAGATAGGTACTTGGGCATTTAACAGACTTTCTTTTATGTACCAGTTTGTTGGTACAGTTTTCTAATTTTAGAAGTTCTTCACCAGGTCTTAGCAGAGTACAGAATTTTTRTATGAAATTAAGTTGCTTAGTTTAGTTGAATATGTATCCAGAAAAGGAAAAAAAAAAAAATCCTAATTGTATTTCTCTATTAAATTGTGCTATTATTACCAGTTTAACATAAAAATATGAGAAACAGAGATAATTGCATTCATGAACTTACTTTGAACCCCTGAGAACCAGTTTKCACTCTTTATTTGATTTGCATATTTAAAAGATTAGTACAAGATTGTAATATAGCTCTGATGCTGTTTCTTTCTTCCCTCCTCTGCCCATAAAATTTGAAAAATAAGCTGTCAGCCCTTCACTAAAAATACAGGATGTGCACTTAATATGGAGGATAACTGATCAGACTGGATTTGTGCATAAGGAAGGAAGTCTGCACACATGTTGATTTTTAACCTAATGCTCTGTGAACAGTCTTTCTGAAGCAASCTTCTACTTCAGGTGTAGGAAGCTGAACATAGGCAGAAGCTTTCATAAGGTCTAAACAGAAGCAAYCTAAAAAGATAAGTAACATCTTATTTTCCAGGGTTTGAAATACAGCAGTGCATGAGCTGGGCTCTCCCCATACAGGTAAATTATGGCACCTGTGACATTACCGTGRCCTCTTTTCTCAACTCTATTGCTTTTGTCACCACCTCAGTGTGCCTGACTGTTGCTCTGATTGCTTGCATTTATGTTGGTGACAGGAGCAATGACAGCAGGCACAGCAGCAGGCAGCTTCAATCTGTGAGATACATCTTCATTGGGGATATCTTTTGGAAAAAGACTGTCTTTCATGGAATATAAGGAGTAGCACAACATGTGCAAGGTGGATAAAGAATGATCCACGTATACTCTACACAAATTCCTTAAAAGCAAAGGACCAAGCAGGAAATGTAGGTTACATTTGGCATTCATGTTCTATACATTTTTTTATGCTAGCTTGTAGTATATTAAACCATAGTCAAAACAGCCTTTGCCTTTCTCTCTCTGGTATTTTTGAGTGGGTTTTGTTGTTATTTTTGTTTATGGGTTTTCTTGGCTGGTTGTTTTTGTTTTTGTTTGGTTTGGGTTTTGGAACAATTCCTTCTCAAGGAGTAAAATGCCAAAGAGAAGGAAAAAAAAA
>NW_026623434.1:183785-209241 GCF_030028575.1 Malurus melanocephalus
ATTCCCCTTCAGAAAATACTCTATATTTTAATGATATTTTTCTTTATTTCCTTTTATTTGACGTGAACCAAGAAAATATTAGCTGAAAGGTTCTATTTTGAATAACATAAAATCTCACATGTTAAAGTATCATACAACACTACTGTAGTCCTATTGAGACAAACAGGTGACATTTTCTGATTTAGTTCATTGGTTTCCTTTGTCTTTATATGTTTATATATATATGTTCAGGGGTAGCTGCCATTTATCATCCCTCATTTCCTTGTGCCCCCTGTAACAAACTGTTTGTCAGATGTAATTTTCTCAAAAACAACCAATGAAAGCCGCACACAGCAGCACAAAGAAAAAGAAGCAAAAGGTTGGAGAGATTTACAGAAAATAATAAACTTTATGATTAAACTGGTCTTCTAAAACCACTAGTAAAAAGAGTGAATTTCATTAATCCTAGCATTGCAAATTCCTATGGAAAGGAGTATTCCTCAGCACTCTTGCCAAGTGTTAGAGACACAAAATTCTTGCACAGAGCAGGGAATGTCTCTCTGCCTTATCCTTGGCCTTGGCTCAGCTCATTTAGTCTTAGAATCAAAGCTTATGCTTCCAGCTAGTAGTTACAGAAAGTTTTTCCTCCTCCTCTTTACAGCAGACTCACTGCTGTTAGCAATCAGAGGYAGCTACTTCCTACCTGCGATAAGTACTTGTGCTGGTAATTATAGCACTTTCTTTCTCCTTTTCTTTCAGGAATTTATAGCTCCCCTTAAGGCAGAGAAGGAGAAGAAAAGAGAGAATGGTCTACAGAAAGGGGAACAGGGAGGGAGTCACAGAGGRACTGGTAAACAAAAAAGAGGTTTATAATTTCTAAGAGTTTGAGAGAACACAAGTGAAACAAAGCTAAATAAKGCTTAAGAGAGAAAAATTACCATTTTAACAGAATCTACTACCCACTATAGSTTCAGTCTTACATAACTCAAAAGCACCATTTTTCTAAAGTTTAACACATGTAAATAAAATATAAGTACATTCACTACAGGTGATTCTTAGAGAAAAATTATTGAAACTACTTTGGCAAAATGTAATAATAACTCGGACTGTCCTTGACTTTATACAGCAATGTGTAGGTTCACTCTTACGTGTTYCAGGCCCCATGCACTGGGCAGACAAAAAAGACTTGTAATAATGGAAAAATCTTTTATTAGGCCAAAGTACAATAGCTGGGGGAAAAAAACCTCAAAAATTAGACAAGCTTTTAGGCACTTAGGCCTTTAATTCTGAAATAGAGAGAACAGCTACAATTCTAGAGCAGAATTTGCCAGAGTTTATAAATAAGGTGCTAACAAATTACCCTYTGAGAGAAAAAGTACTTGGTACCGGTAGAATGAAAGAAATGTTACAGGCAGAAAGAGCAAAAAAAAATGAGGAAAAGAGATGTGGTGATGTTATGGAAAAAAGAGGCATATACAGCCTCCTTGTAGGAGGAAGGCTGCCTTTTAGGGATATTGAAAGCTGGTATATGAATTCAGTGATTTTTTCTCTTTCTTAACTGTTTTTTCTCATCTTCTTCAACCATAATTGCAACAGCAGCACCACCATTACTGGGATACACTCTTCAGTACAGATGCTTCGGTAAATAATATGCTATTACATTTCAATTGCAAATGCAGGCTCTGAAGGCAGAGCCAGGGCTTTCCTGAACTTCATGCAGTGTCTTAGCCTCTTGAGACATTCATTAATCAGAATTTTTCAGGACAGGTTTAGGATTACCCTTGCACTGTACTGATTAATGGTCCCAAAGACCCAGTAAGTCTATCCTCACAAACATTTCTTGATTATCATTAAAACCTTTTGCTTCTCTGAAACCTAAGGGAGGGCATGGGTATTCACAGATGTCAATCACAATGCCAAGAGTTTCATGGCTGACAGAAAAGAAAGACCTTAACCACAAACCAATTGTTTTTGGAGCATTTTTCTTGCATGTTTTGTGGTCAGGAATGCTGGAGATTATGATAAATTTGACATTATTTTGCTACACATTTTTTTCAGATAATATGAATTGCATTTTGTGCACAGATTAACATGATCCTTTGCATTATCTGATTATCTTCTATGACTCTGTTATAATGAGCTCATACTGTTACTTATCACAGTAATTGGCACACTGTATATTTGTCTTTCACGGTATTAATTTTGTATTTTTAATAAAATTTGCCTTGWAAAACTCTGCTTCCTGTTATTGTTTAGTCTGTTGCCCAAAGCATTGTGAGAAAAAGGATGCTTAGGTGAAGAGGAAGGAGTCTTTTCTAATGACATGATTTYTCCCTGTACATTTGAGGTCATACAAAAGGGAGGAACGGGACTGATCTTACTTTGGTGCAATTTGAAATACCATCATTTTCCTAGACTTCATAAGTTTTTAAGATWAATTAGGGKTTTTCAGTCCAAAATTTACCTTGACAAGTGCAGATGTCCAGAGTAACATGAAATAAGCAACACCTCAGACCTGTTAGGTCTTGTGGATTAAAAGCAAAGTAAAAGTCCTCAGTGAAAATGTAAATCTCAGTGTTGCAGGTGTTTGCATATGGGCACACAGTGAGGATCCCAGAACTTTGGGGAAAACCTTAGTAACAAGAATATTACACGGCTGAAACATTATCTGCAAATTCCATCCTGAGCTTAAAATTTTACCTGYTGCTAGGATCTTAGAAGTCCACCCCACCAAATGTGATTGACAGTTTAAGGTGGATATACACAGTGACGTTTTCAAGTCATTTTTCAAAATTTTTCAAGCCATTTTCTTTCTATAAATTTCTCATATGGGCAGATTTTCACTTGGAACAAAGTTTTTTGTTTTTATTAATTCCCAACATTATTCTCTTTGTTATTTAAAAAAAAACCTTCAAAACCATAAAATTTGTATATTGAGTCTCTAATTTGCAATCAGACTCACACAGTATATCTGAGATTTTTTATGAAGTTTTTTTTTGTATTTCCATTTGCATAAATTAAAAGTATAAAGCAAAAAACCCTTAAACCAAACAAACTCTTAGGTTTCAGGGATTCATCGATTAGCTTAGAAAGCCTCCCTCTTTGGTACAATAAGTTCCTGACTTATGAAGAACAGGAAAAAAAAATCTATATTTCAGATCGATAGATTTTGGATTTTGGCTTGTTGTTTTGTTGGGTTTTTTTTGGTTTTTTTTGTTTGTTTGTTTGTTTGTTTGTTTTATTATATAGCTTTATTATTTACAAAAATGATCTAGTTTCCATGGTTATTATTTACAATTTGCCAGTACTGCTTCCATTTCTATGTATTTCCAATTACCTAAGAATACCTATAGAAATGTAAATAAYCATTTAGTAATGACTAATTCAAATTTACATGACTACTTAATATTTTAAATATAAAATACTTCCTATTTTAATTAATATTTAAAAAAATTATATTCAGTCATGCTGCATTGGTTGATTGAATACAATAAAAACACAGGCGTTCGTCTCTATGACTACACTCATATCATGCCTTTTGTCTACAATGAAGGAAGAAATTCATTCATGTCTTTCTTTTCAATTCAAAATTCCAAAACTCAGACGTGTCAGAATTCTCACAGACCTGAGGGATATTGAATTCAAATTATCTCTAAAATGTTTTCCTCTTTCAGTCTTAATTAAATATTTTATGCAGATCCTATCAAGCAAGCACTCAMACAATGAGAATAGCTATGACATTCCTATCAGCATTTCACACAACTTGTTTTAGCTTCATTAGATATGATTTTTCTGTCTCTCATGAGTCAAAAATCAAAGTTAATTTATGAAATTATTCTTGAATAGTATGAAAAGCATCTAAAAGCAGCTGAGACTAAAAATCTAGGACTTACTAAAAGCTGAGTTCCAGGGCTAGTACAAGCAATCTAGAAAGCTGGACTGGCTTTATAGGARTATTAAACTTTCCCTGTAAACTTTCTGTTTCTTTTATATCAAACTTTCTCCGTAAAATTCTTAGAATTAACAATTTCTTCTTAAAAAAAGCAAAGAAACAAAACAACTCTATTTTATTTCCCCCCTATCCTCATGACAGGATTTAGTTTTAAATATGAAAAACTAGAACATTATTCTGTAATATGCTCCAAAAACTTTCTCATTCCTAACTCTATTATTTGCCTCCTTCAAGAAAGATWTTCTTTCATTTCTAAGGTGCACATATATAGTTTTTTCAGCAAACAAGGCATTCAAATAAGAATATAATTTTTACTTATTCACTTAATACTTACTTTTTAATACATGAAAGAAAGGTTTTACAGCCCRCCTGCTGTGCTGTACAAAAGCTTGCTATGAAGCATTAAAAAATTCCAGATTACACAACATGCAAGGCTGATGGCAAACTTTATTCAGTTCTGCTCTCCAGCAGCTCTTGATCATTGTAAACAAAGAATATTGAGAACTGAGAAAAAACACAGCACAGGAGTCTGCATTCTGAGTAAAATCCATTCTTCCAAGCAGAGGATGGAACAAGGAAATCACAGCATTCCATGAAAAGAACCTGAGATATTCTCTCAAAAAGGGGAATAAGGATGACTAAAAAGTGATTTTAACAATAGTATTTGAAAAATCAAGCTTCTAACAAAACAGCTTTTCAAAATTATATCCTTCTAATGTAGCACTGGACTTTTTAAAGGAAGTTAGCTTTCCTGGAAAGAAGAGTCATAAAGGTTTGAAACGATCCTGTAGATGCTGAAAACACCTAAGAATTAGTTTCCATATGAATAGAGCCTACCTGTATTAAGACTTCCAAATGAATACCAAAGCCTAAACTCTGTGTACAGGTTGGGGTTCATGAGAAGAAGAAATCAATCTCTCTCTCCTGTTAACTCACTCTATAAGAAGGAATATGACARCGGGAGTGAAAGCCAATAAGGAAAGTAGGATGCTAAGGAAGAAGCACATTTGAAACACAGTGGTTAAAGAAACCAGTAAAAGATGGTAGGGCCTGATTTTCAGCCCTGCATATGACATTATTTCTTCTCCTTCAGATCTTGGTGTTTGTGGATCCTGATGTGACTTGCTTTTCTCTTGCATATAGGAAAACTATTTATTTAWTTCAAGACTAAATTTTATTCACAGAAGCTAGGTTTAACAACATGCATCATCATGGTTTCCCAGATGGATTCTGTCCAGAGTATCACATGAGAACCTTGCAGTGTGTTAAATCTGCAACAACCAAAGCTTCATTTCATCAGTTGTGGTGCTGGRGGATGGATGTACGCCCAGATCTAACTTGAACATAGGGTTGTGGGACAGACAMAAGAGTATATGCATCCCTGGAAGACAGAAAAGCCTTTTGAAGTCTTACAGCTATGTGACTAGAGGCAAATAAAAGAAATCGCTCAAACCTCTGTGTCACCTCTTCCTGATGATAAAATAAAGGCAGTGGTGCTTTCTTTCTACTGACCTTTTCATTTTTCTGTTTATAATTCAAGAAAAAAAAAATATAATGACAAATTATCACTCAGACCTKCCTAAAGATATAATTCCCCTAGAAATATCAGAGGTTTATTTCTAAACAACACAGATTTTTATTCATATGTTTAGCTTTCCAAAGACTGTTCTACAAAGTAGATGCACCACCATAATAACTGAGACTTATTCAAGATATTTGTCCTTCATTTCAGTGTGTTCCATTGTTGGAAACTGAGACCATCAGGGGTTTTTTTGGTGGGATTTTTTTGGGGGTGCTTTTGTGTCCCTTWTCACATACAACACCCAATTTTGCCTTTTCTGGGAATGTGTTAGTCGTGTTGTTTACATAATACATTATCAAAGGGCTTAAATACTGCGGTCACTATTACAGGAATATCATTTTGAATAAAAACTTTAAGTTCTTTTGTCTTGTTTTTCTTTCCCAAGATATTGTACTCAGTTTGTGACAATTYAGCCACGGGTCATTTAGAGGAATGAAGTTAGCACATTGTAGCTGATTTCCAGATGGACCAAACAGCGGCAGCTGCAGCATCTGGTTTTGGCTGGAAGCCGAGGGTGTGAATGCAACCCACTCAGTATTTCATGCACAGTCAATGAATATTTCTTATCTACTGATTAAAATATACTGGCTTGGAGTGGTTGTTAGAGTGGGTTACTGCTAACAAGTGACAGAATCAGACAACCCTCACAAACTCCTTCCTCTAACATTTAACTACTTATTAAGAAAAAAATAAAATCAGCGTAGTTACAATCCTAATACTAATAATTGCAGAAGAATATGATATTGGTTYTACTCTGTCTGCAGCAAAAAATTGGAATCAGGGATCAGCTCTGAGCTTTGCAACARCTGTGTACATCTGTAATTATGTGAATTTATCAACAATGGCAGAAGAAAACACAATCTATAAGAGAGACCTCTCATTCATTCAGGATACCTTGGGATAAGGCTCTGTTATGGCACATGGATTTCTCTTTCTTCCATAGAGAACACAGTCTACTGCAATCAATTTACAGCTCCTCTATAGCAACCAGAAATGTAAATTGGATCAATATCCAATATAATCATTGTAAATCTTTGAAAATATTAAATATGAATAAATATAATAATACTTAAATTTTATTAACAAATCAAGAGTACATCTTCTAAACATTTTGAGCAAAATAATGTCTAAGAATTAAAGTGAATAGATTTGCCTCTACCAATACTCACAATTGAGAATAAAGAAGACCAAAGTTAAAGCTACTCAAACCATTAGATCTTTGCCATTTAGGAAAGTCAAAATGTTGGTATGTTTTTTACTCCTTTATCGTTGTAGTATGGGACTGTTTCATGTACAAGTGCATGCAGAGGAGAAGGGAAATAATAATGATTATAACCTCTACAAAATCAACAAACCAGGATTTGGAGATTTCTGTGAAAAGGGAAATGAGGATTATTGCTCGTWAATACTAGGCACCGAATTAGAACCTTAACAATCCTGAGTAACAATTTCTACCTAAAGGTTCAACAGAATTTACCTTTGAACCAAAGAAGTGTTAGAGCTTCTGTCTTTTTGCTAAGCTAGCATTCGATACACACAAGCACAGAAACTTTTAACATGTTTGTTAATTGTTTCTTCATTGTCTAGGGGAATATTTAAATAAGTTAAAAAGAAGATGGTAATAAGTAGTTTCACTCTGCAGAGGGAACAGTATGGAAAATCAAAGGGCATGTTAAGTTAGGCCTGAGATAATGATGGCTGTTAAAAAATATATACATTTGAATAGCTTAACTTGGGGATACTTAAAATTAGGTTAATTATGCTTATACAGTGAAGAAAGTATTGGAAAACTGTTTCTGAAAATGTTTTCAATTCTATCTCATATTTTTTTTTTTAAATTATGAAACTTCCTTTAGTTTTGGACCAGATTATTATTTAATTGAACTAGTACTCTTACAAAGAAGTCTAGTTCAATGAGTACAACCAATCACTGGAGTATATTCAGAGAGCACAGAACTTCTGTTGGAATAGAAGATTTTGTCAAAGAGATACTTTAGTTAAATTACTGTGCTATTTTAGTTCTGTGTTTACAAAGAGTTGGATTAATTAATTACTTTTTAGTATCAGAAAAATAAGTTATTGGACCAAAGATTAAATTAAAAAAAAAATAAATTTACAGCTCTTGATTTGACCACTCAAGCAAATCTTTGAGCATTTACAGCCAATACCTATCAAATGGAAGTAACATAACTTCTTTTGCAGAAGTACAGCACTAACTACAAAAATCTGTGAATTATTTTTAAGACCATTCCTGATATCTGCTTGAAGTATGTAGGGAGGCAGAGGCTATTGTTAAGAAATACTCAGCATTCATTAAAATGCAAATTAGTATTGTAGTCTGCATTTAAATGTTCTTAGACTACATTGTTGAAATCAGAAATATATTAATTTATGGATGCAAGCTATTCTACTGCACATAACCCTTTTTTCAATATTGATGAAAAAAATTGAAATAAATGGTGATCAAAAGAAAATAAAGAAGCAACAAGAGCATTTATAGGTTTGTCAGTGACAAAAGGAAGACCAGGGAAAATGTCGGCCCCCTCTGGAAGGAAATGGGGGACCTGCCAATCCAGGACATGGAGAAGGCTAATGTCCTTAATGACTTTTTTGCCTTGGCTTCCACCATCAAGTCACAAAAAACAAAAGCAGAGCCTGAGAAAACAAAGAACAGCACAATGTAGTAGAAGGTCAGGTTTGAGTCCATCTTAGGAACCTGATGGTGTACAAGTCCACGGGACTGGTAGATGATGGGACTAAGTCATCATATATGAGAAATCATGGCCTGCTGGTGAATATCTGACTCACAGCTCTCATTATTCATGGCTTCAGTTCAGAAATTAGCTGAAATGGTACTTGAGTCCTGAGTTTCAGATGCTGCTAAACTAAATTGAAGACACAGAATATTGATGCTTTTTATGAATTCAGAAGTTCCTTTCTAAAAGATGCTAATGTACATGTAGAAATTTGATATGGAAAACGAGCTAAATTTTAATGAGTATAAATTCACATTATTTAATGTAATTACTAAATGTTGAGAATATGAAGAGTCATTGTAGATGCAGTAGTTATTTCACAATTATCCAGTATAATTTTTCCTTCTATTTAATATGAATGTCTAGCACTGACTATCGTTATTATAGTAGATTATATGGTTCATTGATTCCACCTAATGTACCTACACTAATATATTATAAACACAAAAATCTGGAAATAAGGCTATAACATTTTGAAATGAAATTATAAACATCTATAAGCTTAACATATAAACTATGATTCTGCTTAGTGTTTCATTAGCCTTATGATAACATAGAGCCGGTGTAACTCAGTGGTTTTAYATAAAGTGTATATTGATCACAAAATTCTGATCTCTGAAAGTATAAGAGTGGATCTAGCCCTTTAGTAAACAGTATATACATTAGGCAATCACACTTTAAAACGCAAACCTTCAGGAGCATAAAATGCCCAAATATTTTAAGCATGTTTCTGTATTTTATGTGTGCCGTGTGCTGGCAGCTGCAACAGCCAAACACAGATGTGTCATTGAAAGACTCCATAACAAAATACAAAAATAACTTTTCTCATAATTCAAAAATCTCATGGCTATCAGACAGAAGCCAATTTGAGACTGCTTCAGCTCTATTGATTGTAACATAGCTGAAATTATAGCACAGTTAACATTATAGCAGCTACCCCCCTGTGGTTCATGTTTATGATTTACAGGTATTACATTTAAAAACAATCTGTTGCGAGACTATTGAATATTGTTTTATTGGATAAGAAAATCTCACACAAGAATTGCATCTATCTGTTTCAGCTTATTTGAGAGTGAAACAAGCATCATGAACTCTGCAGCCTATTTGAGAGTGAAACAAGGCATCATGAACTCTGCTGTTCCTTGAAGGTGGTGCTCATTATTTTTTCAGCAATGACTTCTTTCCTTTCTTGGTTGGGTGAGTTGTTTTTTTCTGCCTGCGTACCTGTAAGCCAATTTTAATGACAGATCCAACTTCCTTAGCTCTGTAAAGTRGAATATATAATAGTTTTTGCTTCCTACTGCAGAGAAAAAAAAATTGAAAAAAAGTATTCTGCTCAAATATACTTTGCCCTAGAGGAAAATTTGCAAATGTATTTAATGACTCTGTTTATCACTTTTCCTAATGCACATGGAAAACAATGTGATTTCTCTTCCAAGTTTCTTTTCCATTCTTTCTCTTATGCAAGTGGAAAACTAGTTTTTAGGTGAGAAAGAGAAGCACTATTGAGGCTGAGAAGGCAAAACTGAATAAAATAATGAGATCCTGCACACTGTAGTGAGGATTAATGGTAAAGGGTAGTTAAATTTTGCTCCTTTTTAGACAGACACTAATAAAGGAGATAATCGCTGTTTAGAAAATGCTGTTGCATTGGTTCATTAAGCTGCTAATTACAAAACAATATATTAGAAAGCACTTAATTCAAATTTTCTRTGAAAAATCAAGTTTTCTATGAAAAATCAACTGTTTACATTTGAAATGTAGCTCATATTAAATGTCATAACAATGTCAAATACAGTTAAAGATATAATATTAAACAAAATCATTTTGTAAAAGCTGCATATAAAAATCATATTTTATCTTGTTTCATCTTTCATTTAAAAGACCAGAGTTTCTTACATGCTAGGTATGTTCAGCATTTGCCCCATAATTGTGTCACTGGAGTAAAAAAACAGCTGCTCTGACAACCTGAACTGAACCTAAGTGAAAACCAGGGCCTCCTTATAAAGACAGGTTTCTTTATAAACTCCATCAGCATGGAACAATATTAACCATATTGAGCTGGATCCACAGTTCACATATACTGCCATAAATTGTTCAGTGGCAACAGAGATTGCTAATGGTGTAAAAAAAAGAGTGTAGGAATAAAGGAACTGTACGCTGACCATATGGCATAAAATCAAAAGGCAGCTCAGCCTACAGACAACAGGGAAATAGCTGTTGTTTAAAGAAACAGCTGAAGAAGGGGGAAAAGTACATACAGCTGCAGTTGAGGAAAATAAAAACTAAAACCAGAACTACTGAAATCAGATTGGACAACAAGGATGAGTATTCCGCTGCCAAAAACATACAATAAAATTGTGCAGGACCAGATTAATGATAAAATCATTGGGAATCCAAAATATTAAATAATTCTAGAGTAAACATAGCTGATGGTTGCTAGAGATAGAATATCTGGATAGGAATATTTAATTTGTTTGCAAATATGTTTACTGTATTTGTCTAGGATAATCCTCAAAGTTCTACTTACATAAAATTAAATCTAAATATTCAGTTGCCATACCAACACAATATATTAGTTCTCTAGTCTTTTTTTGATCATTTGACTACATGATTGTYTGCTAGGATCTTTGTGACTTTAGTCTTCAGTGTTTTTCAGGATTACTCAAATGAAGACTCCACATATATGTTTAATTTTCACAATACTTTCTCTCCTTAGATGAGCAAGGTAGGCCTAAAGTATCTGATACTTAAATAACAAAACCAGAAGAAAATATTGTGCTTTTAATGGWAGAATCACAGAAAGTCTCAGAAAACAAAACTGGATAAAYATATTTAGGGTTTTTAATGCTTTTACTAGCAGTATTAGCATCACACCTCTACTCCCCCCTCATCCCCCGAATTATACTATGTACTTAAGAACCCTTCTCTTAACTACGTCTTTTAAGTTTTGAGTTACCCATGTAGTTTTTCAAATTGCCACACTTTCAGGAAGTGCTGTGTTCTGAAGAATKCAATTCACTTCCTGTAAGATAAAACCAAAATTTAGTTTAAAAAATGCAAAGCTAAACACATCCTCCTGACAATCTAGATAATTTTTGCCAAGTGGAAGATGGCATCCCTTTTTTAATGCAAAGGCTGGGGTTAAAACTTTTAATTGTTTTTAACAAATGATCAATTGTTAATGGTAGCAACAGATATTTCGGCTGCACATGGGCTACTCATGAATATATTACTATATGGCTAATTGTAAAGCAGTGAAGTCAGAGGAGGTCTTAGCTTTCCACTGATGCATCAAGTATCTATCTATCTCCTGGAGGATCGGTAAATAAGGTAAATTATTTGAATAGTCATGAGTTTACTTTCAAAGGGTATGTTCTGTCTCTTGGCATAGTCTAATTAAGGTTCTGATTCATGCTCTTGCCATCTGTAATAATTAGATGACAAAGTAAAACATGCACAAGTTAATATAACCCTAGTAGACTTAGGGAGGGCATGGAAAAAAATTATCATTACCAAAATTGCCAGTGGGRCTAATAGGTATAGTAAGGCAAGTAGGTAATGGCTTGATATTAACAAAAAAACAACAAAACAAACTAAATTGCACATTCATTAAATGTGCGCAAAAACATATTCAATGAAGAGATAGAGGGAAAACACAAAAACAAACTAATTAAAAAATAAAAAAAACAAACTATCCCAGTATTTGGGGAAGGGGGTCTACATTAGCTATTGAGGTTTGCTATATTTTTTTCTTTTTCAGTTTAACATTTTGACCTATCGTATTTCTTTGTTATTTGTTTCATATAATGAAATTTCATTCTTATCTCTTGCTCTTAAGTTACTTTTTCATTTTTACCTCTTGCTCTTAAGTTAAAAAAGTGATAAAATACCAGATTCCTTTTCAGCAGAAATACCTGACCATCACAATTCATCCTAGAAAATGTCCATATGGTTCTTATGTTCAGTGAAAAATGAAATATAAAGCAAATTATTAACTGTTGAATCAGATACCGAATAATGCACTCTTTCAAAGACATTGCAYAAGGCTAGGTTGGAAATTTTGTGTGATCGAAATTTCTGAGCTAACACCAACCTCAGCTTGCTCATTTTGTTCAACCCTGTGCCCCCTAGACAGGGCTTTTTCAAATCTTACAAGCAGTAAAACCTCATTAGTACAGCTAACAGGTTTAACCATCATAYATCCTTAGCGGTTCTGTAGATTATTGTGTTCATCATCTGAAACAGATGTACCCTAAAAGGTGCAAAAAAGATGAGCATTAAATGATAAAAAAAAAGAATCATTCATATTTAATATCTGCATAGAAATTTCTCTTTAGCTGGTTTAAAAAAAAAGGCTGATTATTTATGCATGATTTTCCAGCAAAAGTTTCCCATTAAAACAGGAGGTAAAGATCACAATATGTTTGGCCATTTTGGGGATTATGCAWAAGTATTTTCAATTTATATTCATACACTTTATGAAAGGACTGGAAAAAGTTGCAGTGCTTAAGAGATGATTGTGGTATTATTAAGGAAAAGAGGAAAAAACACATAGAAAATGTGTTTGTCACTTTGTGTACCAAATTTGTTAGCTGTGGTAATGGTAACGGGAAATCATGAAACTACAAAATACAATAAAAACATCCCTTTTGTGTGTGAAGAGCTTGGATAATTCTATTATTATGCTGTGTAAAACTCTGCAAACATATATCAGAAAGCAATATTTTTGAGGATGTCTTTAAATAACAACAAYAAAAAAGAACTTATTTACTGTCTAATGAAAGAGTTTTGTGGGTGAGAGAGGGTAAAAGTGAATTGCTAGGGCAGCCAAGTGGATGGAAACACAAAATGTATGAGAGAGTGGGGAGGGAAGTGGCAACTGAGCTCAGTTCAGAGGCTGAAGGGTAAAGAAAAAGCTATTTTGCTCCTATCTCCAACATTAACACAAATCCACCTTGAAGACCATGACAAAAAAAATTGGTTTTAATTTTTGAGACCAGTGAAAAAAGAATTCATTTTTAAGTACTCCGATATAAATATAATACATGTTTTTAAATGCTCTTATTTAAATAGAACACATGTTTATTTAGCTGTCAAGGGCTCTGAAATGACACTGCTTCTAAAAGAGATGAAGCTGAACAAAACCGTTTCTACGAGGATAAGCTGACAATACATGTCCCCATGTTGCTGCTGAAGACCAACTACAAATGTATGAAATATGATCATGTCACTGTTTGAATTGCATAAAGCTTTCTATTAGTTTCATCTAGAAGAACTAGAATGCAACTCTGCACCAGAAAATTTCTGCATGCCAGATGATACAGTAGAAAAGGATTCTCCACTCTGCAATATTGTCTGGCAGTAGGGAATAATTATTTGTTGCCTTATGAGAAAAGGGAATTCAGCACATTGCAGAAAAACAAAAGCTATTATTCAGCACATTTTAACAAAATCATTACCTTCAAGTTAGCCATCAAATAAGAGGAGGCAAAAAGCAAGTAAATKACTTTTGCTTGGATCTCTGGCTTCAAACTTGCTTATTTTGTGCAATAAAAACATCAAGAGGATTTTTCAGTAATCACTGGATTAGAGAGAAGCTGGGACTGGAAATCAAACTCTATTCCAACATTTATATGTGACCTGCTTTCTAAGATGCAATATTTGCATTTGCTCAGAGGACTGATCACCAGACTTATTTATTTGTTTTCTCTGATAAATGTGACTAYGAACCCTCCAAGCTGAGAAAAGATAGAACCTACATCTCTTTATTTCTTTGACAATTTTCACAAGAGTTTAATCAGAGCCTGATGTTTTCACCTCTCATTTCTACTTTATATTCAAAGATTAAATCCTATCCCTGTCTTTTAAATATAATTACAGCTAAACCTTAGCAAAGGATCTCAAGAGCATCTTCCTCCTGACAACATTGTCTCAGATAGCTACGAACATGATGAGGACATGAGTTCAGTGGCATCCMTCTTGTTAGTGTTTTCAGCTGACTAACTTCCTGAACCCACTGSTCAGTACAAGAGCTCTGATAGATTAATCTTATCATAGAATCAGACAATAGTTTGGGTTGGAAGGGACTTTAAAGTTCATCTAGTTCCAACCCCTCTTGCCATAGGCAGGGACACTTTCCTCTAGATCAGGGTGCACAGAGCTCCACCCAGCTTGGCCCCGAGCAATTCCAGGGATGGGATGTCACAATCTCTTGGACAGCCTGTTCTGGTGCAGTATCACTGTGGCAGGACATTCCTCCTTACCACAAAAGAGCTTATCTTCTCTGTCCATCMGCTGGTGCATAGCTCTAGACATTCTTCCCCCCACGTGAGCTGATAAACCAGGTTGTCACTTGCTAGTAAATTACTCCCCCTCTCTGGCACCAGGGGTAGAACTCCCAGTAAACAACAGGGTTTAAGAACAGATGTGGGAAGAAAAGCTGGGAATTCCTGAATGAGAGACACTATTTTACAAACTAGAAAAGCTACACAAATTTCTATGGAAGTAGAAGCCTTCTACACACTCCCTGAAAACAAGCAGGGCATTTTCTCCTGCAAGCTTAGATGTGAATTCTGCTGACACTTTCCTGCAAATGGAAAGATTCCCTATTTATTTATTTATTTATTTTCTATTTATTTATACCCTGTACCCCATTATTAATCTGATGTCAAGTCACATTGATTCTTAAGCTCTTTTCTTTCTTCCCTAGCTGTAATATAGGTGCCTTTATCATGCACTGTATGTTATCTACCAGTAGTTCTTTTGTTTTATTCCTATGTAGTAAGTAGTCTGTTTAAAGTCTTGTGTCTCTTTTCCTTGGTCTAGTCAATAAATAAATAATGTTGYAATAGGCCTGATCAGTCATTATTAAGGACTTGTGAGTGAGAGATTTTGGAGTGTTGGGCACCCCAGTAAAGCTACTGCCTGCTGCCAGAGCCCTGGGCAGAGACAGGGACTTGTCTAAACTCTCCCGTCTCCATTTGTAACAATCATCCAGTAAAGAACTTATTGTCTAATCTAAACTTACTCTCTTTCTGTTTGAAATCATTCCCCCCTTGTCCTGTCACTACATGCACTTGTAAAAAGTCCACCTCCATCTTTCTTGTGGGCTGCCCTCAGTTACTGGAAGGCCACAGTTAGGTCACCCCAAAGCCTTCTCTTTTCCAGGCTGAGCAAACCCAATTCTCTCAGCCATTCCTCATAGGAGAGRYTCTTGACCCCTCTAATTATCTTGGGRGYCTCCTCTGGACTCRCTTCAACAGATTGATGTCCTGCCTGTGCTGGGGAYCCTAGAATTTTTTAACAGGGCAGCCTTAACTTCTCCTAACCCCATTTGGCAACTGTAATGAGGGACGATGGTGATCAGRTTGGAATAGTTTCTCCATCCCTCAGGTGCTACATATTTTAATATACCACTACTACTGATCTTCCRTAAAGATGTTTTTTTGCACCATTTTTATCCTATATCACTTCTACTCTGCAACAGTTGTTAGTGATAATTTTGCATTTATATTTATATGCTGTACTTTTAACTAGAACTGTAGAGATAATTCAATACCATTTTCTCATACTCCTAAAGTTTTAATTTTGTAAAATTTGAGCACACCAAGTTCAAAATTCATGGGGTTTATTTTCTTTCTTTTTTTTTCTTTCCCCCTAGCAGTCCTATATCAGCAGAAGAGCTTGTTTAACGTTAGAAACATGATTTCCACATGCAATAATTGTGTGGGTCAGTCCCTTARCATAATTTATTTAACAAGTCATTATTCGATCCTGACTCTAAATGACAATCCATTCCTTGTAAGTATTTGCCTAATGATTTCAGTTAAGGATTATTAGCCCTCTTTTCCCTAAAGCATTCCCTTGGAGTACTCCCAGGTCATGATATTGATATTCTGTAACTGTGAAAGGCAGAGGCAAGCAATTATCCAAGTCCAAAAATTCTCAGGTGGATTTGAAACCACAGCCTGGTTTGCCCATTATATTCGAGGTCTACATGCTGTAGATGCCATGATTTAGAAAAAAAAATGGTTTAGGTTTATTGTTCAAAGTAATTTTATTATTATTATTATTAATTTTATTTATTTATATTTTTTTATTGCTTGCACCAAAAATCTTTGCACTTTCTCAGTATACTTCCCTAATCTATGGAGTAGTGGGTTACTTCAAAATCCTGTGCTACTTACTCATCTGCTTCCAGCGACCTCGGAGATTTAGAATGTACTTGATTATTTAAACCATTAACAATTTTTCAGTGCTGCTTAGGGATGGTTTTATTTTAAACTGACAAATTGCTTATCAGTTGGCATCAGTGCTAAAAGCAAAACCAAAATGCTTTAATTTCTCCCCATAAAATAAATAAATAAATGAATTAATGTGGGATTCAGAMGTTAACAGCAATTAAGTTGAGCTTTGTTTAGATGAATGCTTCCTGATTGCAGCAAAGAGGTGATACCAACATTCGGAATTTTATGAAGAGCAGAAAGTCACTTTTTTTTTTTTGTTATGGAAAATGCACACATGTAGACAATTTATAAGGCATTCRTTTTGAGGGAGACCCATGGTGTTTCAAGGCTGCTTAAAATTCAAGATTTCTTTTTTTTGAATAATAAGTCTTATTTTTGTAATAGGAGAGGTTTTTAAGTATGTTTATTTAATCCCACTGTTAAAAAAATAAAGCTACGAGTAAGAAAATAATGAGTGGAAAACAGCAAGGATGGATGGCACCTGGGATTATCAGCTTTGGTATCTACTCACTCATCATGCAGTTATAGGTCCCTCAAGCATACCTTTAGACATTTGGTCACTTGGAGCTGACAGCAAAGTACTGAGGGTTATTTTGGCTGTCAGCTTGAAATAACAACCGACTCCCTGCTCCCTTTCTGTTTATCATATGATTCACAAACAAGGGGGATGACACTGCTATAAAATGTTAGGCTGTAGTGATGGGCGTAATGACCTTTATAGTGTGTCACACCCTGCAGAAAGGTATCTGTGGTGATAGATTAGATTGTATTTTCCTTTCTGACTGTGCCACTCTCTCCAGGAACCCTTTTTTTTACAATTGCTGAGGTTGCCTGGGAAATTGGATTCTCATTTACAAGCAGTCCTTTGATTTTTTTTATTTTTTTTTTTTATTTTAATTATCAGCAATACATTGGACTTTACACTTCATGTGCTGCACTGCAGGTTTCTGGAAGTGTCAAGTATTTTTCTGGTTGTGTAACTATTGGCATCTTTTATGCAAGGTATGCTGCTGGACACWGGACTATTACATGAACCATTATTACACAGAATTATACAGGCTCTCCCCCAAGCCTTTAGCATGAGTTTTATGTGGTACAGTATGTTTTCTAGGGAATCTACTTTTATAGAAAGACTTTAGACAGAACAGTGTGTTAAACACAGGAACTTCAATTTACAAGGAAAATATTTCAAAAAGTATTCATATTCCTCTTGGAGTGCAAAAAAATTCTAAATTTTTGCTACAGAGAACAGTCTGTAGAACTTATCTTATATGTTAATACATATCTTTTGATATTTCCAGAGTGTCTCAACCTGAGAAAACCTTTACCCATTTTATATACCCAATGGAATAAAAAAAAATCTTGGACAGGCATAAACAATCTGTTTAAATATTTCAGAGATTCAATAAGAACACATATTAAAGGAAACATAGGGTTTATGTACTCTAATAGTATAAAAGAATTATGGGGTTTGATAGCTCTTAAAGTATCTTCACAGACTTTTTTCTACCAGCTCCTTTTTCCGCTTGGTGTCAGGGAATAGTCCTGAGCAACCTGACCTGTCATTATGCCTACCTGGGGAGCAGGGGATGGACCAGAACTCAGAAAACCACTCTGTCCCTACTGCCACAGCAGAAAAAAATTCCTGGCAGTTTCTCTAGGACATTAACTTGGTGCCTTAAAAATTACAAGCTGCTAATTTATAATGCTCTGGGTGTAAACAATGAACTCTAAGAGGTGTAATATGTTAGCTGCATGCAGTTCCTTTTAATACACCAGCAGTTCTTGAGAAAGGCTCAGAGAAATGGTGAGAGATCACCATCCAGCCCCACTGCCCTGACAGCACTGCACACTGAAGGGAGGTTCTGTGCCTTTGGCTGCCCTCTGCTCCCCTCATGGACAGATGAAACTGCTAAACTGGAATTTCTCTTTCCACTCTTATGTTTCTCCTTATCCATCCATGCTCCACAGCTCTTGTGTTTCTTTTTCCTCTTTTCAGTAAATAAMATTTTCTGGGTTTCATTTTAAAATTAATTCCTCACCTCTTTGCTATACATAAGTATATAATATCRTAATAAATAGACACTGTTGAGTTGAATGTGGGAGATATAGCTTTGGTGTAGTGCAATATATTTGATTGAACTTGCTCTTCTACTTCTCACATTTTCACCAGATCAAACATGCCCTCTGCATAACCTATCAATAACTATCTTATTTCAACAAGAAATTCTTCCTCGGCAACAAAAATCTCACCTAYGATGTGCCCCTATGAAAAGTTTATTTTTCAAATAGCTTATATTTTTCTTTCTCCCCATCTTCTATTTTTTCCACTATGATGAGATATTTGATTTTTTTCACAGCAAACTGATTCTATATTTAAGAAAATAAACATACTCCATAGGACTTGCTATTTTATTCTCTGTGAGATATCAAAAYTAATGGAAGAAATTGTGACAATATTTCTTCTGGCTTCTTCAGAGCTTACTGTGATGCATTTCATCAAACCTATGCTCATATTCCAATTTATTCAGCTTTTCTTTCACATTTCTGCTTCAAATGTCACTTTTTTTCTTTAGCTATTAGATTACATATCAATAAATTGAGAAATAGCCTTAATCAGGACATTTCCCAAGGAATGGAATTAAATCTAATGATACTTATCAGCAAGAACTGCAGCTTAATTGGGATGGTAATTCGCTTAACTGGGATGCCTGTAGGTTATTTACTGTAATCGGATAAGGACATCTGATCCTTATTTTCCCAAGAAGGTTATCAAAAGTGTTAGTTCTAGAAAGATGTTGCAATTATATCCATGCAATATTTCAAGTGTGACACCCTCACTTGGCTTGTTCAGCTGTTTGCAGATGCATGGGATCTTYATTCACCACAGGTGTCCTCCTTTCAGGCACAGGAGCCAAGGAAGTGACACCCTAAGTGTTCCCTAACCCTTAGGGCAGAATATAGCAGCCCATGTTATGAATGAACTGGGAACTCATTCATTCATCACAGCAAGATCCTATAACCAGGACTGGACTCATGAAATAGTTAAATAATGACTAATAACAACTGCAGAGTGTGTAACACCAGCAAATTGTTCCTGTGAGGTCCTTGAGGATGTACATATACAACAAGGGCTTGAGCCACAGAGGTTTTAAACTGCAAATGCTCTCTCTGAATTAYTTTGGAGGCCACACTCTCTGGGATGGCTATATTAACAGAGTATTCGGGACAGTSTTCCAATATGTTACTTTATTTCACTATGTTTTAGCTGGCTTGGTCAAATATAACAGAAGTTGAACTTCTGGCAGAAGACACAATATAATTTTCAGCTCCTTAATGAGACAATAGTTTTGAGATGGGTAGGGCAACAGAAAGATTMTTCAGACTCAAAATAGCATTTTTCTAATTATGCTCCATCACAGCATTATGCAGATGAAAGTATTCAGCCTCTCAGTACTAGACATAATGGAACCAATCATGCAAAGCATCACTTTCAAGATAGAGGTTGTTACAATTAGGACTAAAACTGACAAAAAACACCCCCCACTCTTTTTTTGTTGTTGTTGTTTTTTCTTTTCATTATTAACAATTTTACTTCAAGTTAGGTGCACCAGAGCTTTAAAACTTATAGCTATTTTTTGAGGATTTCTATACCTAAATTCACTGTTACTCTTATTCAGTCGAGTCTCATGTTTTGCTTGAAGGTCAGGAGTTTACTCTATCTAAGCCATCAAAGGTCTTAGAAAGCAACTACTCTTTCTTTTGCTTTTCATTCTTCAATAGACATTTCTGCTTCATTGAACAGGACTGTGCTGAGTGCAAGAACGATTTGCAGAACTTGTCTGAAATTCTGGTGAAGAATAAAAACTAAATAATAAAACCTGGATATTTCCATAGAGTTACATTTCTTGATTTTTTGTTTTTTTGATTTTTTTTTGTTGTTTTTTTGTTTGTTTGTTTGTTTTTGTTTTTGTTTTTTGCAGCTACTGATGTAGAAAGGAACCTTTTCAAATTCATTAATTAAGAACAATCTGCATGAGCACTACAGTTTCTTGSATAGGGAAAAGACAATATTAACTTAGAAGAGTGGCCTGAAAGCTATTTTTCAGCTTCTCAGGTTGTTTYGACTCAGCAATCTCATCCCAACAATAAATCACAGATTTCATGTGTTCCTTGCAGGACCTCACTAATAGACAAGAAACAGGCAAGAGAATGCATAAATATGCTGTGAACTTCAAAGAAACATTTATATACGCAATCACATGGATACTCTTTCTGGTCCTACTGCTGYTGACGTCATTGGACGTAACATTCTCCACCTGACTCATTTTCCCAAATTAACAGCTCCATTTTATCAACATATTTTGACTTAGATTTCTAGGACAGTTGAATAAAGAAYGACTTGGAGTTATTTTGGCATGCTTTGAGACACTGATGAAGCTTTTGAAATGACTGTATAGCAGGGGACAAAATGAACACCTTTCTTTCAGCAGCCTCCAGAGATGCTGTACTATGTGCAGTAATACAATACAGCTCCTACAGAATATTCCTGGATATCAATCTTTTGGCAGATATTTGTAAAAAAMCCAAAGCTTTTCAAGGCAGCATGCAGTCTGTTCCCTGACCCAGATCCATTAGTGTGTATTAGACTGGTGATGATGACAAAGGCTGGAAAGCTCTGGCAGCTCTTTTCCAGGAGTTCAGTGCTGCTGACACACCTGAAGCTCGCTTGAATTCCATGTTCCTGTGTCAAAGCTCTGCTCATGCTCTTTGCAAAGGCTCCCTGATCTTACTTCTAGATATGTGTTTGCAGTCAAAAAGGTGAGTAGTCTCTAAAATCCAAAGTGGAAATAAGGATGAACACGGAAATGTTGTAGCCACATGGAAATACCAGGAGTTCTTTTGAACCTAAGTAAGCTGGTCTCACCTTTGAACTCTCTGTGGAAGCCACTAGAACCACACACACAGAGGCTGGATCCTTCTTGCTCGACACTGTAATCAGCCATCCTTCTTAAACAGTAGTAACATGCTATTCACAGTAATTTTATTTAGGATTTTTTTTTTCTTTTAGATAGTCCCTCCACTGTGTAATCTGGATGAAGAGAAAAATATTATTTCTTGATCTCTTTATTCCTGGAAGCATGAGATTRTAATGATGAATGAAATAGTCTTCATTGTAATTTTTTCAACACAAAATTTCATCTGCATTTTCTGACAGTCACAATTTAACTGCATTTTACATTTTAAACAGACTTTCTAGTTCTTTTCTCCAAAAATATGAGTTGAGATTGTTTTGTGGCTTTTCTTTATATTAGTTCTTTAGTTTTGTTGGTTTTTTTTTTCTTCTACAGCATACTTTAAAAGAGTTTTCCAGCTATAAAGATTTTATTTACAGCTGGTTTTGMACTTAAGTGATCTTGAATTTATACATAAATAAAAGCAGTCTCCAGTGCTAAATTCTTCAGATCATTAAATCTTTGCACATTTAAAGTATCAAGATGCGCAATCTTTCTGTGACCTTGATGCAGAACTACATTTCTAGGTAGTGAAACAATAAAGACATCATATTTAATTCCAAAATGGKAATATCTTTCATTTTCAATACAGAATTGCAGGATTTATCATTACAGTTGAATAAATATCTTGCCATTGAAAAATAATGTAAAAGTGTGATACTTCAGAACATTTAAAACAAATCCGAAGTCTGTGCCAAATTTGCAAATAAATTTGGCTTAAAGAATCAGTTCTTTCATCCAAGCAAATATTTCATTTGGAAATAAAGATTAAATTAATTAAAGAAGAAAAACACTTAGAAAATTCCAAAAGCCAAAATCAAATGGTTTGTAGTGAATTTCAGTTTGATTTAGCAACCTCACCCTAAGCTGTTTGAATGATAAATTCATTAGTATTTTTAGAAACTCTCCATAGATCTGGCATAACAAAAATCTATATATTCATCTTGCTTTGGTTAGTTTTGTTTCRTTTGGTCTTGTTTTTATATAATGTATCTACATCTAAAGGAGGGTATGGGAATGAGGTGTTAAAGTCCTAAATTTCCCTTATCATTTAGCTTTAACAGAGATATTTAATTTTCTGCTTTTTAGTTTTGAACAAGCAAAAGTAAAAGGGAAGACATTAACTACAATAGKCTCACAGAGATTTTTGTCCATCATAAAATATGTGTAACAGGTTGGAKTTTTTAGCCTCTTTTAACAATTGAGTTACAAAATTCCAGGAATGCTTAGTGCAGCTAGTATTCAGGTAGTCCAATAAGGAAAATCTAGAGAGAAAATCACAGGTTAGTAAAGTTTAACTATGGTAATTGCAGTGTCTCCCACTTTCATCATACTTTGCTCTTGGTGCTTACTGAAAGTTATATCTGTTCCAAGGGGATTGCTCAGTGGGTCTGAACCTGTTTACAATGACTCTTACATCATTTTTTTTTTTTACTTTTTAAACTAAAGAAACCTTCAATTTCAGTTTTCATCAGTTCACCAGCGTGCAATTTGCAACAGTTTAGGAGCTGTCACCATAATCTCTGAGCTGTACTAGCAGTCAATACAGAGAGAGAAAATCGAGAGGAGTTCTGAAAGCTGGAAAGCTGCTGCAAGGAGCAACTTTCCCCAGCTAAGTCATTCCTAGAACAAATCAGCCTTTACATGGTAATTCAGTGCCTAGTGAGAAGACAAGCCCCACTTAAATCATTAGCAATGATCCAAACACAAATTTAGATACAATTAATAATTTATTACCCATTAATATTTAATAATATCTCAAWTATCATTGAGGTAAATTATTTTTCTTTGAATCTCACACAGGCTTCTAAAGTTCATGCGTTTTTTTTCTCTTTGAGCTCTTATAATAGCGTCCTTTGGGCAAAGYATATATACTCCTTTGCTTAAACCTAAGATTGTTCTGAAGACATATCCTCATCCAGCTCAAAAGTAGGTATTATAAAATGTATTATTGGCTCATGAAAATGTATTTCTTTTCTGTAAACACCACACTGTAAATTGGTGTTCATTGATTTTCTTGTGAATTTATGTGCATTRTTAAGACGTGGCAATGGGCTGGGCTGGGCAGATCAGAAAGGCAGGAACTTTCCCTAGGAAAACCAAGTCAACAAAAAAGGAGGAAAACCGTAATCATATATTTTCCTTTGGGAGCATTCCTAACTACACAAAATAAGATATTGTTGTTGGTAAAATCACAATGTAGTAACTCACCTAAACATTTCACCTTAAAAATCACTTTCCATGACTAAACCCAGCATCTCAATAATGGTCTCGTTTTTGTAACTGCATGTGCAACTGTTTGCAGTTCCTAACCTGTGGGACTTCAGTGATTGTGCACCAAAGCAGCACTTTGCCAATCCCAACATTCATCAATGTCAAGCAATGCTTTTTCTTTGCCCTTCCAAAGCAGCATTTGAAAAGCTGTCAATTATATGTTTTATTAGTTACTTAAAATTTAGTCTGGCACACCCATTTTCATCTGATTAAATGAACCTCCTTAAATCCCAATAACCRTAATTAGTATGTTAAGTTCTTTGGTCTGTACAACTGAATTTCAATATCCATATGATCAAGAGGATAATGTAAGCAAAACATGTCCTCTCCATATATAAATGAATGAATTTCATGCTTTAACTCCCTTTATAAGACTGAAGTATTCAAAGACTGGAATTCCTACTGAACAGAATTTTAACTTGAAGTGGTTTTCTCAGTAGTAATTCTCTTTTCAGCTGTCGCTCTTGAAATAATGTAGTACTGAAAACTCTTTTTGCTGTATTATTAAAAATAAGCAACTACAGACCAAGAAAAAAAAAAAAAGTGATACTTATGTTTTCGACTCATTAAATAAATTTGTTTTGGTAATAACACAAAATGAAAAATTAAATCCCTATTCCCTCAAATCTTGGAAAACATATCACTTTTGTTTAGTGCTCTCTTCCGTAGATCACTTTTATACTGATTATGTAAGTAAATGAACTTTAGGACATGAAAATTTTGGGTCATCAAACCAAAAGAATGCATTATCAAAAATATGTGCATGAGAATCATGGGAAGTGAAAATACAGCAAGCACATGAAAATTCCTTTAGATTTATTTGTGGAAATTTTCCATGGGCAGAGCCATAAAAAGGAGAAGGACTGATACTGTGTCTCTGGCTTTTTCTGCTGWTATAAAGTGGGGTTGTTTTACTTCTGATAGGTCAGGAGTTTCTTATGTTGTTAAATGTTCAAGTTGCTAGTGGCCTAAAATTCAGCTAAACAATTAATTCAAGTAAAATGAGCCTCTTCCAAATTAAACTTTTTGCAATCAACATACTTTAGTCTGCTAATAGAGAAAACTTTAACATATGCACCTGTTTTATCTCAGTAATTGATRGTCACCGCAGGTATTTTAAGAAAATAATTCTTGTACTAAAACTAGCTTTGAGATATACAGTGTGTGCCTAGAAACCTGAGCCAAAATGATGCAAGCCAGAGAGATTATAGTCCTAGAAATGCTCAGGCCATTTTATTCTGGCTTTTYATTTCCCTGAGACACAAAAATACAGACTAATTTAAACAATTTWAAATTACTTTTTATTTGTGACATTAACCTCCTTTCCCACACAGATACAAATCTCTCATAGGCATATAGAGGGTGATTAACCTTAAAAATATATTTTCCAATAAACGAATAAATTAAAAAAGTCAAAAGCATGCTCAATTTTCTGACTGAAAGTAGAAAACAGCTTTGAGGTCAGRACAATCTGATCTCTCTCAAAGCCTAGAAGGCAAGAAAGAGCTCTGACAAGAAAAGCTTTAAATCACAAAATCAATGGAGGATAGATCCTTAAAAATTGGAGCAAATCAATTACAAAGTAATCCATTCCTAGGATATAACATTACCCTGTTATTACTTCAGATTTATAAAAGAAACAGTCACTA